>NW_015151054.1:61037-83904 GCF_000732505.1 Cyprinodon variegatus
ATTTGACCTTCTACCCTCAGACCTTGATCTGATGTTGGAGGGGATTGGATCTTTAACAAGTTCAAGCCTCGTTTGTATGTAGCCGGAAATGCACAAATAAAAACAACAGACTTCACATTAGCTGATGTTGACAACGCCATGGTCAAAAGACACAAATATTTATGTAAAAAGCAATTTTTGGTGCTAGAAAGTCACATAAGGACCTTTTCCAACAGTTTAAAGTCTGTAATGTTACAGTGGAGAAGATAGATTATAAAGCTTTTCCTTGCAAACTAACCCCAAAAAAATCTGACTGTGCAATAATTACAAAAAGTGCAAAAACCAAAGAACAACAGCTTAGATTACACATGCCTGCTTCATCATGGTGAATGTTAAAGACTATTAAAAAAAAAAAAAAAAAAAATAAACATGGTATTGCACTTCAGTGTTTGGAGAAAGCATAACATAACAAAGAGGGAGGCTAATAAATAAAGATGGAAGACTAGGTTAAACCTTTGCCAACAAATGTGGGACTACAAGCCAAGCTTAGAAATATGTGGTACACAGATAAAGTTAAAAAAAACTTCAATTAGGTATTTTCTGGTCTAAAATATTTTAATGTCTAATCTTGCCTAATGTTTTAAGTTTAAATACTTTTAGAAACCTGGCAAATGTTAATTCTTTTTTGTTTGTTTTTGCATAATAGAGATGCATTTAGATACACTGTATTTTAAGCCTTTAAAGTAAATTAATATTTAACTCTGCAAATTGCAGAGGAATAAAATGTCCAATTGTTTGTATGAATACAGATTTCAAGTTAGATGATAATATTTTCCTTATTGATCCTTTGAGGTTAAATGTTAATAAAAGTTTAAGGCTCTCTAAGTGAAAAGAAAAGCTAATGGATTATACTCCTAATTATCAATCAATCCTCATACTGATCCAATCTGAACTGAAACAAAGCAGCCCAGCCGCTTTCTAATTGTTGCATCAACCACCCTGACCGTGCTGAGAAAAGAATCCTGCAGAGGAGCAGACATTGTTCCGAGTTCTGTTGTGACCCCCCCTGGATGAGCGGTTCTTGGAAGTGTTAGTAGGCTGGTAATTTCTGCGATTGTTTACCACTGACTCATGTTGTCTGGATCTATTGATCATGACTCTCTCTGAAGCTGTGGAGTCCGAAACCCCTAAACAGGCTTAGTAACCATTAGATCAGAAATTCCAACTACGATGCATTCCTTTTTACTTTTGAAAGGCAAGTTCTATTTCAACAAGTCATTTAGGTCTGAAGTGATTTCTTTAAGGTTTGGTTTGAAAAAGGAAAACTCTTTCATTGACAGACTGCTGCACCCTAAATGCACCAGGGAGCGTTATCACAGATCCTTCCTCCCTGCAGCTGGAAGACTTTATAGCCACCACTGTTCCCAACAACCTCAATAAGTTGTTACATTCATGCAAATTTTTTGCACAGTTTCTTTCTTAGTCACTTTAATAACAGGCTGATGGCATTTTTTGCCCATATATGGTGTTTCTGCCATTTTCACTTAGCCATTACTGCAAAAAATGTCCACAGCTGTTGTTTATTTGTTATTCTCTAGATACAGAGTAGTTATATTGCAAAAACACAGTAAAGTACAATATTTTTTTGTTTATTTTTCCTATCTGTTATTTTTTTTACCCTTCTCTAAGGTCCACATTGTGTGACCATTGCTGCTATAACCTTTTGCTGCTGTAGCACCACCATTTCCCTATTGTGGGACGGTAAAGGGGATTTTCTATTCTATTAAGTGACCTTCCAAAAACAGATAATCATATTGGGCCAGGCTGTTTTGGACCAAATTACTCTTTTCTCATAAAAAAAAAAAGTATTTTTCATTTACAAAGCTCTTTATCTGATATATTATCTGTTTGATGGAATAACTGTGCGACAAACCAAGAAAAACAAAACCCGAAAGAGTGCAAATACTATTTCATTTCTCTACCTTGTAAAAAGTACTGAACATTTTCAAAATGTTCATGATTTTAACATCAGTGCAGAAAAACAAAGGTAGATAAATTGTTTAAGATAAGGCTAAAAACCTTCTCAGAAGGAAAGGATGACAAGAAAGAGGCATAGAAAGAAGAGCAGATGGGTACTCTAGTTCAGTTTGAGCTGAAAGTATATTTCAGCAAAGTAAGAATGATCATTTTATGGTTATTTTATCACACAGTTAAAGCCTCTGCAGTAATATAAGCAGGGGGCAGCATAATGAGGGGAAGACGCTCCAAGCTGCTAGGTAGTGCACTCTAACAGCTGTTTAGGCTGAGGCTCCAGGGACAGTTTGAGTTGGATAAACCTAACGTTTCTTGCAGAGGTAAGGAGTCTCCTGAGAGAACCTCTTAAAAGAAGTTCAATCTGTATGTGAGGGGTGTTTGGGAATTAAAATGTGAACAGTAGGGTTTTTTTTTTCCCCCCAAGCTAAAAAAAAGCTTTAAATGGCAAATTTCTCAACAGCAAAAAGACCAGAATGAAGGAACGGTGAGTTCAATCTATATGTGATTTTCTAACAGGGTGTACATCGAGATGTGGCATTCACTTCGTTTGCTCTTGTAAAGCTTTGGTTCTGCTTTAGGGTATCTTCTCAGACATGCAGGCTGAAGCAACATCCAAGGATGTGCCATGACTGCAAATCAGATTTATTACATTAAGCTGGAAGATTCTTGTTTTTTTGGCCCTTCCCTTCTATTTTTCTTTTTTTTATCATCAGGAGAATCTCCTATTATACTTTAAATATTTCAGGGCCAGAGCAGTTTACCAACCAGAGCAAATTATTAGCTAATGGTATATAGAGCTATTACTTATTAACTAAAGTAAACAACCATATCAGCAGGAGTTTTCCCATCAATATAACTACCAGAAGGAAAAACCAAGAGATCCTCATTCATTTTACAGGATCCCCAAATGTTTCCCAGGAGAAAAGGATCCAACTTGTGCTGCGAAAAACTGTAGTTTAAGAAAAATTATGTGGTGAATAAATGATGCAAACTATTAGGATTCAATAGGGATGGAATGCACTATTATTTTAATAGTTGACCAAACCAATGGTCATTTTTTCCAGTTTTTCAACTAATAATGAGTATATTCAATGATCTCCATTAGCATAATCTGTCATTTAATCAAAATATAAAAAATTATACTTGTTCCTTTTCAAAATGATTTAGACTGTCAGTCTAAACACCTCATTTTTTAGTAAAGAGAATATTTTATTAATTTTCTAATATTCTCCAATGCTTCAGTTAGACTTTGTGGTTAAATAAATTTACTCATTTGTAATGCAGCTTTGCATTTATCTCAGACATTAACCTCCGTAACATTGCATTAAATGTGAAGAATATCCAGTTTTATCATCCATACTTTTTATAAAGGTGTTAATATTTTAAGTTTTTTATCCTAAATTCAATGTTTTACATTTAATTACATGTGATTCATTTATTTAAATTATTTCAACTTTCCAATCTTCATGAAATCTCTTAAATAAATTCAATCTTTCATTAAAGCTGAAATTATTAGTATTTAAGCAACATTTACTGTATTTCTTATAAACAGTAATACTGTATTAATGCTGACTTATTTTGTACTGTATTACTGTTGCTCAGGGTTTAATTCTAACTTTCCCACACACATTTCTTTAACTGTTCTTCCTGCTTTGACCACAGCGCCTCAGCTAAACCAACAGCTGCACACTCTGCATAGCTAAAATATGAAGTGAGGCGGGGACGGCTGGCTATGAATTAACTTGAGTGCTCAGTTTAATTTTACAGGGTTTAAGCTTTCATTGGAGCCAAACTTCTTTCTTGATTTGTCATAGCAAATGTCAACCGCAAACTTTTGCTCTCCACGTTCGGATCCTCAGCTGCAGCCATATTTTGTACGCAACATACAGTGGTGGTGGGGGGGGGGGGGGTTTGGCCAACTACATCAGCGCTCAGCTTGGCCTCATTACCATCTGCTTTCCGCATACATTCACCCTCTTCCAAAACAAATTTCAGAAGCTTCAGCTCAAATGGGGAAAATTTCCACCAGGCGTGAGCCTACGACATTTACTGGCAAACCTGACGGAGTAATGCCAACGCAAAGTGAAACGCAACCGTGGATGCCTTAGGCGTATTGTCATTACTGACTTAGGATCTAGTGATTAAACGCAATCCTCCGTTAAATCTGTCTTCAGTCTTTGTGCTGACTTGGGCTGTTAAAAAGAAGATCAACTAGCGAGAGGAGACTTCACATCAGCATGATGAAAAGACCTGAAGGTTAAAGATGTCAAGTTTCCATTTGGTAAAGAAAATGGAGACTCCGACATTCCCAGACAATGGTTCACATTCCTTAGCACCTCTCCGTGCCATGTGAATCATATGTGCTGAGACAGGCGGACTGAGGTTTATCTTCTCACACACGCAGCCAAGAAAGTCTCAATGGAATACCGCAGAGGCATTATATGCTGGACAAAACTAGTTAGGGTTGATTTCATCACTGAATCAGAACCTCAAAAGATAAACTGCACTATGATCACAATGATGACGTAGAAAATTTGGAAAGAAATAGCTGATCTGATTCTGAAATGTTGGATTTGTTTTTACTGATCTGCTCTAAGCCAGATTACGTTTCATGTCTTATCAGGTTCTGTTGTATAGATTCCTCATCCATGGCCTAAGAAATTAAGACAAATTATGGCTTAAATTACACAAAGTGAGCTCCAACATGCTGGATTTATCCTTAAAAGGACAGTGCAACTTAGCTGTTCCCATTTCTAAGCCATTTTACTTTCCCAAAGTGACAGTTTTGAAAAAAACTAATATCAGGAGGAACATTTTGTCCAATTATCTGTCATGTTAAGGAATTCTCCTTGAAAGGAAATTTGTAGTTGGATACCTTACTCAAACACTGGCTCGACGAAGAACAGATTTTTTCAAAGTGTAGCACTTTAAGAATATATTGCAATACAGGAGATAATCCAACAAAACTCTAAAGGCTTTTGAATATTTTTCCTTTCCTGAGATTTTTTTAAATTTTATCACACAAGCATTACTTGGATCTCATAATATGGATCAATGCAAAGTCCAATACGTAATAATCAAAAACGAAGATGGAAAAAAGATCGGTTTTAAACATTTTTATCTGACAAAATCTTCATAGCGTGTTATATAGTCTAGTTCAGCCTTCAGAAGTCTAAAAACTAATAATACAAATTACCTTTGAACAATCTGTTCCTGTGAGGAACATGGTGGACTGGCGATTGGATGCTACAAACACCTAAAGGATAGAAAGTTACCTTCCGTTGGACAATGGCCATAAATGTGCATAATGCAATACAATGCAAGAACTTCTATTGATACAGAATCAAACTTGTAATTGTAATAATCATATTTATGCAACACTGAAATCATAAAGTCTCCTAAAGTAGTGATTTTCAGCATATCTATTGATAATAATAAAAGCTACCAGTTGAGCATTTTAGACACGGTCCATTTTTGCCTGCACTGCTATTCCTGAATACTTTTATAGTCCTGCAAACACAATTTCTGTTAAAATAAAAAATAGCCATTATAAAGTAGCACACCTCAGCAATTTTTAACATCAAGCAGTGCATTTGTAGCCATTAAAAATCCATTACTAGAATTTTTAATTGTACTTATATTTATTGATATCTTAGGGAATAAAAGCTAGAAAAGGAGAAACATAAAGTCGGTTTTAAGGTTTTGTATTGTGTGACATGGATTTAAAATATCTTTACATTTAATAATTTTTTTTTTCAACAAAATCCGATTACACCCATTCTTCTCTATTGTTTCACTATTAAAAATAGAAATAAATGTAAAAACTTGCTATTTCAATGACTAATTCTAGAAATCAACCTGAATTTAAAGCACAGCTGAATCCAAGCTGTGAAACATATTTCGAAAACAAGTACCGTATTTTCTGGACTATAAGCTGCTACTTTTTTCTCACACTTTGAACCATTTGGCTTATTAGAAGGTGCGGCTTTTCAGTGGATTTTTCCAACCCGCCAGAGGGGGAAGTCAAAGATTGAAATAAAAGAATAAGGGGCTAATTTTCATGTATTGCAAAAACATGTTAGCAGTAGGCATGACAGAGAAAAAAATGTCCCGAACTCACACATTTATATTATAATTTTTTTTTTCAGTTATTATGAAAATTATACAGCACTAGTGGCTCATTTTAATGGACAGTAGGCTGACAAGAAAGGGAGTATGAGAGAGGTGGGGAGACATGCGGGAATGGACCACAGGCCGGATTCGAACCCGGGTCTTACGCATCGAGGACTAATGCTGCGTTCAGACCAACAGCAGCAGAGGCAGCAGGAGCAGCTAGTTTACATGCAAAGGCAATGGTTTACATCAAAGTGCAGCAAAACATCTTGCAGCACATTTTTGAGCAGCAGGAGCAGCGCGTCTGAGCAGCTGAAGCAGCGCGTCGTGAGCGTTTGAGCATCTGATGCGCACAACGCGCTACAAACGCAGCTGCTGCTGGAGTTTGAAAAATTGAACTTATGCTGCTCGACGCTCCTCTGAAACAGTTTGTCAACGCCTAAATTAACTTCCAAAGCCGAAATCTGCCGGAAAAGCAGTTCGCTTTTATTATCCTGATGCCTGCAGTTTGGATTACGTGAAAACCACTTTCTAGCCGCCACGGCAAACCGCGAAGAGGCGACTGGACCATAGGCTGCTGTTGAATGAGAATCTACCGATGGTATGTGGGGGTCTGAGCGGCTGCGACAGCGAAATACTATATAAAGGCAGGATCGTAATCTTGATGTGGACTTTCTCACTGAAAAACACATTAAAACAACTTTATTCCCACTGATTGTAGCATATATAGCTGCCATTAATACAGGCAAAGAAAGGATAGGGTAGCTCCGCCCAACACGCACCAGACCCACTTTCCACCGTGCAGCTGAAGCAGCTTTGCTGCACATCAGAACTAAACTACAAGCATCAAAATGAAGCAGCATGCGCATTTTTGCTGCTCTTGCTGCTTTTGGTGTGAACGTAGTATAAGGCCTCCATACATGGGTCGTGTGCGCTAACCACTGCATCACCAAAGAGCAAACAAGCGCTAGCATTCTTCTTTGTCCCTACTCCGGTGGCTATATGTAGAGCTCCCCCAACAGGTTTGGTGGGAAACATTTCAGTAGATATCTGCGGCTTATAGCGCGGTGCGGCTTTTGTTTTTTCAAACAAAGTTTAGTAGGCGCGGCTTATAGTTAGGTGTGCTCTATAGTCCGGAAAATACAGTACTTAGGTCATTTTATTGTAAACGATTAAAGCATAACAATATCAACTAAAACTGCTTACCACCTTACTAAAATGTTCAATAGACATGTCTTAAAAAGGAACTGTAAAAATGTTTTTGAAAAGGCATTGTATTGTTGTGCGTCCCTAAGTACCACGCCTAAAACTGATGCAATAATTCACTATTGCACCATTATGAGTTTCTAAGTTTCAGCTTTTACTACATTAAACTACAAAAACAATGCTTTTTAAAACTAAATTTAACTCTGAAACCCCATCTAAACTTCCTTTTGTTTTGTAAAGTTGCCACCAAACCAATATGATAAATTGGTATTTGTCAGCTGCTGATCTGTTTTCCGAATTAAGCAGCTGTCCGAGAGCAAACAATGTAGCTGCTGGTTGAAAAAGAGGGTAATGAAACGTTGCCTCACTTTTAAATAGTGGCTTTTGCATTAAGAGTTGGATTTTTTCAGCCCTAACCATAAATAATGCTGCAAAGAGGCCTGTGGTGTTAGGCTCTCTGTGTTTTTGCCGTTTTTCTGGTGCAAGTGAGCTTCTTGTCACAGAGGATCTTTGCTGATGGATGGTTCGACCCGTGTTGCTGCACACCTGAGAAGATTTCTCAATCAAGATGACTAGCATGTATATAAGGAGGCGAAGGATCATCGCTCTTCGCTGGATGATTACCCCTGATGGTATTCCAGCCAAAGATCTAAGCCAAGAAAGTCCTTGTATGAATCAGTCTTCATGTGAATCTCTTTTAATGTGGACTGTTATTCCAGACAACACATGGACTTCAATCTAGGTCTGGACGATAATTCAATAATATAAAGCGATTAATAGACGTGTGGCGCAATAGAAAAAGAGAGGGTTGATAAAAGTTTAATATAGAAACACAGGCCGTTTCTCAATATGTGTACTTGTGCGTTCACATGTGCTTGTGAAACGTCATCGCTGTCAGGTTTAATACTGTTCCAATTCACAAGAACAAGAAGACCGAGAACAGACAAAGTCCCTGGATGTTGTTCTCGCCCCTCCCTATTTACCCAGCATGCATCAGAGCAGACTTGTCCGTTCTTAAGATCGACAGCTGTCCCAGCATGCACTGCGGCAGCAACAGCTTTCAATGGACCGCTCGCAGAGCTCAGAATATTAAGTTAAATGTTCTCTTTTCTGTTGCTGTTGTTAAATAAAAGTAGGTTTTAAGAGCATTTGAGGAAAGAAAATTATACTTTTGTTGTCCATTTACCAATTTAATGCTTAATTGTAAAAAAATAATTTTGAAGTTGAAAGGACCACGGCGATCAGCAGACCTCCGAGGGTAACGGCAGCCAGGTCTAATCCTTGCCCGTTCACAGCGGCCCTCTCTCGTCATAGCCGTGTGTGAAGGACCGCTGGCTATGATTGCGATTCTTTTGTATTATTTGACTGTGTTCATTATTATTCACCCAATAAATGAAAAAAGTAAGAATTTATTATCATCTAAAGACTATTAATAACAAAAGGTGAAATGCAGCTCCAGACGAGTAAGCCTCTGTTCCAATTGACCCCGATTTATGCTGCATGCTCCAGGTTCTCCCCCAGTCTATACTTTCCTGTGTTCTTTTCAAGAACATACTTGGCGAGAACACGAGTCCGTTCTCACATTCTTGTGAAGTGAGAACAGTTTTCTATAATAGCTATTAAAATGCCAGTTTTCCTCCCTTTTCATTGTAACCTATCATATAAGTTGAAGCTCCAGTCATCATTTCCTCCCAACCAATCGCAATTAAGGACCCAGGCACGCCGTCGCAAACCACCCTTTGTACCCACAACACAGAGCATGTGAAGATGTCGTAGCAAGGAGAGGCGGTGGAAATTGCCCCAAAGAAGGTTTTTTTTTTTTTTAGCTCTCCAGTTTGGCAATTGACAAGTCAGACAGAAACCAAAACACAGTGATTTGTAAAGTTTGAAGGGAACCGATAAAAACAAAGTCTGGTGACACAACCACTTGTTTTATCATTACGCTGCCCACACCCAATGGAGAATGAGCCGTTTCTGCCTCGGCTCGGCTCCACGTCATCGGAGGAATCTTCAGGAACTTATGACAAAACAAAGCAGGCAAAGCAAGCTAAGCTTCTTTATGATAAATACGACAAAGTGTCCAAACCACATAAGGACATCACTGATGCAGTAACATGCTTCAACGCAATGGATATGCTGCCGTTGTAAAACCTGCCTTCAACCAGCACTCCCTAATTTGTACAATGAATGCAGGGATTTAGTTCAAAATGAGCTGCAATCTGTGTCTTACTACGGAATAAAGTTGGTCCTCAAGTCACATATCCGAGTCTTACCTCAACCTTTCAATTCACTACATACTGTGGACAGAGAATGGAACCTGAGAAGTATTTAATAACATAACTCAGATCTCTTAAGTTGAGTTTAAGTTGAATTTTTCTTTAAAAAAATAATCCAGCTATGGTTTAAAAAGTCGGTTAAATAAAGATTTAATAGGAATTCTTTGTGTGTTCTTTATTAAAAGTATATCATTTGTCAATATCATAAAATGGCCAGAGATGCACTTAAATTGTGGTTTTAACTCTTTTAGGTAATTATCGATCAATATGCATTATTTTTTGTATCGATATGTTTTTTTCCTATATCCTCCAGCCCCACTTTAGTCCATCTCTGATCTTCTTGGAGAAGGTCTTAAAGGTGTGCAGCAGGTCTTCATCACCTGCCTGTCCGCCCTCCAGCATGACGCCTCTTGAAAATACCAACAATCTTGGATCTGACTCACATTCTGCTGGACCTCTGGGTCACAATCTGAAAATCCTGCAGAATAAAACCCCTACAGACCCATGCTATCTGCCTTTCATCTCTCACATTAGCAAATCTATCAGTCATCAATTGTCATCAACTCCTTCCTGATCAGTCTGCCTTCTCCCCCCAGAAAAACCCAAAAGAACCACCAACTTCCCGCCGTTTTGCTTCCAGATTACTGTTGCTTTTTGTCAATAATTGTTAGAACTCATTGGTTATCCATGTTATTCTGCATGTGGGTCAAAAGAAAGAAAGAAAAAAAAAACTACAACCCAATATATTACATTTTCTGTGGAAGAGCAACTAAACAACATAACCTTCTTTTTGTGCTTCACTTAAAAACATTGTGCATTTTACAGAGTGTGCTTTCAGATGCTACACCCACAATCAGGCTAAATTGAAGTGAGAGCATTCCAAAAAGTACAGATCCCACACAAAATAGGGATGTTTGTACAGCATCAAAAGGCTACTGCTCCATATGACCAAATATGGAAGGAAAAAATGCTGCCTCTTCCCGTAACCAAACTGGGAAAAAAGGGAAGAAAAAAAAAAAAAAAAAAGAGGAGGGAAGGTTTTCTTGCAAGCTGCATGCACAGCAAGATAGAGCTCTCACACTCACTACATAGTGGCCACAGCCTTGGCTTTCTCTCAAACACAACGAGATGGATGGTGTTGTTGTACCCACCGTGACACCTCTATGTTCGGGCACGGTTGCGCACATGAACGCCGACACCTGCATGACTCTGGGACGTAAAAAAAGAGGCACGCCGATCTTTTCACTGTGCTGACAGTTCATATTTTTTAAGCGCACACTTTCTCTCTCACATATGAGCTCTCCACCCGGGTCCCTGCAGCGCCTGACATTCCTCTTAGTGAAAAAGCGGCCGTCTGCAACGCCACAGCCCTCTTCTTAAGTTAGCGATAGCTTGTTTATCTGAACCCCCCTCCCCAATCCCTGGCCTCGCAATGCAACATCCTCTTGCAACTGGCTCTCGCTGAGAAATAAATGTCTATGTGGGTTTGTCATTTTACTAGAAACTTATCGAATTATCTGGGATTTTCTCGTTTTTTTCCCCCCTTGTTCTTTAAACCACAGCACCAGAGGAGAATAGAAATGCCCTGAGAACAGAGCATAGCAACAGAAATGATAAATACCACAAAAACTTTGGAATTAAACTTGAAGAAAAACTTTTCTTTTTTGAAAGAAGCAATTGAAGCTAGGGCTCATACAGCACCACAGGGTTTCTATAAATGCCTAATGTGAAAAAGTAAGGCCTTATCACAGGCAGATTCTAAATGAGAAAAGGCAATGTAACCCAGAGAGGTTTACATTTGAACCCTGGAGGAAGGGAAGGAGATCAAGTAAGGAGACACGGAAGGAAAGATAGGAGAGAAGGAAGGAATGATAGAAAAAAAAATATATAGAGAAAGAGCACAAAAGAAAAGAAGACAATAAAAATCAAGGTAATCTGAACGTCTCCCAACAAACAAAAGCTAAATCAGTTGTTTTTTTAATAGCTGCAGCTCCTTAAATTTACAGAAGCAAAAGGACTGGAGCTTATTGCCCATTTTTCATCTTTATACTGACAACTCTATGAAGTTTGCAACACAAAGCAGTGAAAAACATGGACAGAATTGGAGCCAAAGGAAAGAATTAGGCTCATAATGAATATGGGCTCCATACAACCTGTGACAACCTATGCAATCTTTGGCATCTTATTAAAACAGGTTCAAACCGCTGCGGCAGTGTGACTCTGCATTCCAGTGGTTTTAAACTAAGGTATATTTGAAAGCACAAAACCAGCTCATTCCTGGTGATGCAATGATGCCGTCGTGTGAGGGACTTCAAAGGACTACCCGCAAATTAGCCGGAGAAGTCATCTGAGGACAATAGAAAAAGGAATGACACAAGAATGGAGGACAAATGGATGAAAGGGAGAGAAAGAAGGGTGGAAAGAGACAAAAGGAGGAATGAGAAAACAAAGAGAATGGGGAAAAAAAGGAGGGAGGGGAAAGGTAGGATAAAGGATGAAAGAAATGACACATGGATGGGAATAAAGACAAATAAAAGGAAAGGCAGAGAGAAGGGGAGGAAGCCCGGAAGGAAGGAAGGTAATATGGCTAGAAAGGAGGTAGAGCAAAGAAGCAAGGATACAAGGGTTGGGAGATCGGTAAAGGAAGGAAGAACTGGGGGAGTGACATAGGTCAAAAGAAAGAAAGGAAGCAGGTAGGATATTGAAAGTAAAGAAGGAAAGGGTAAAAAAAAAGCAAGTGTTTATACAAGGAAGGATATAAGAAGAGAACAGAGTTGGGATATAAGGAAGCAAGGCAAAGGAGGAATGTAGGATACAAGGGTGGAGAATGGAAGGAAGCAGGCAAACTAAAGGGGAGAAGCAAAAGCACCAGGAAGAACAGGAGGAAAGGAAAGGATGAGAGAACATTATGATTTCAAATAGGAAAATAGTGGCAGCAAATTTCTTTTCCAAACTGTGCAGAAAAATTCTCTACAGCAAGTATTTTTCATTGGTTCTATAGCAAATAAAATAAAAGAAATAACGCACTATTATTTTAAGGTGGTACGTGTTTGAGTTTCCTTTTCAAAACAGAAATGCCTAACGCCACTTGTTGCGTCCCTGCTGTCAAATACTTCTTTGAGTCAATTTCCTGAAGAACGGAAGCCTCTGCTCGCTCCTCCAGGACAGCCCTCGTTGACACCTGCCTTCCGTCAGAGTAAATGAGCCCCGGCCAGAAGTCTGCGTCTGCACAACAGGACATCAATCTGCTACGAGCGAGCTGACCGGGGAGACCAGTGGAGCCAGAGTGCTGATATATGGCGAGTTTCTCTGAAAGCACTGCTACTGCTGACACTGTGGCCAGAGAACAGATTATCCAGCTGATGGCAATAAAGCAACACTGCATGTAAGAGGGTGAAATCAGGCTTTTACTTGTTGACCACCACTAAAAGAACCCCAGAGGAGGATCTACAGCAGCCCACCGCCTCTGGTTTATTGGCAATAACATGACAGGCTGGAATCATTAAGTGGAACATAAAAATGTATTTCTCATAAAGCTTGAGAGGTTCCTTATGTGTTTCCCTGCAGGAGAAAGTGGAAACAAAATGGATCTGCTGAGCAACTGTGACACGCTTCCTATAAACGCCACGCTTTGGACGCGAGGCGGCTCCCTCCGTCAGCCTGGAGAGAAATCACACACCGGTGAGAGCGAGAGAGAAAAGAGAAAATCGGAAGAAAAAAAAAAAAGGATTGTAAGCAGTGGAGTGATTTATGAGGCTGACTCAAACCCACACTAACGCAGAATGTCTTCCTATCATACCTTACATGGAAACATGCATGAGGCCGCATTGCGTGATGCAATGCCCCCACGCTGCGAGGGTCTGGTGAAAACATGACAGCTGAGTGAAGACTGACACCATATTGCCTTTTTTGTGCATGGATGGCAGCCCCCTTTAAAAAGCAAACTCCATCAAATAGAGGATTTACTTATATAAAAATCACTCTAAAGTGCCATAGATCTTCAACTGCCCTGCCTTGCTTTAGCACATGAGTAAATCACAAGGCGAGATGCCATTTCTTTTTTTTTTTTTGGAGCCTACTCTGCAGGCCTTTTCAAGGGTATTACATGACAAGGTATTTTTCAAAATAAGGGCCTGCATTCCTGGAGAGAGATAGGAGGAGATTAAAGTGTGGGAGGGAGGACAGTGGGGTGGTGGACCATCAAGATGACCTGACCGAGAAGGCTTATTACTCACACTGTATGAGGAGAGAAGGAGAAATCCCCTAACGCTGTACATAGCTTAGTCTTCCTGGAAAAATACAAGTTTTTTTTTTTCTTTTTATTTCAATCAATAACCCATTGTACTTAGAAACATGTCAGCGATACGAGGGGGATTCATGAACAACTTGAGTAAAGGGATTCAAGTCCAAGCTGCCACGTGGTGGATGTGTTTGAGTGTTGGGCGACATCCAATTTCAATTCCCTTCCTCACATTACACCTCAGCATACGGGATTACTATCCGTCTACAATTTTGCCATGCATTTTAAACACATTTTAGTGATTTCTAATCTCATTTTATTAGATTTTCTTTTAGAACATGTGCAAAACTACATTTTCCAGCTGAAGATGAGATTCTGAAATGTGCCTTGAAAACACTCCAAGGACAAGAGGATATTTCTCAATTCAAAACAGAAGACCGGGTTGTCATCTATACTTTAATAACAGGCTCTACGCAACAACCAGTTTGCTCGGCTTCTGCTTGCTTTTCCTTAGTGTAACCGACCACCCCCGCAATACTGAAGGAAAATGAGTATTACTCAATTTACGCCAAAAAACGGGGTTACCATCTTTATGTGGAAAACAGGCTCTGCTTCTATAGTGTGTCCCACTGCTTTAATTTAATTGACATCAGAAGAGCTTTGGTCTATTAACCAGGCAGCTCTGCTTCTGCTTGTTTTTCTTTGATGCAAACATGGCAGCTTTTTTTTCATAGCAGTCTGCCAACACTTTATTTCCCGGTGAAACCTGCGTAACTTTTCTCTTCCACAGCTTACAGTGTAATGGTTGCAGCACTACTGCAGAGTGATGATTGGATGTAATCATACTAGCAGAAGCTGTCGCTCCTACTCCAAATCAAAAACTGCGCTAATTAAGTTTGCACAAGGTCAATGGATTAAAATGGAGACGTGAAAACGTGGAGACGAGGAAACAACTGTGCTATTTTTTCAAAGAGGAAGACAACGAGAAGACATTTGACTTTTTTTTTGTTTTTTTTTAAACTAAAATCAGCACCACTGTCCAGGAAAGCAGGCCTGATAAATCCCTGTTTATTGAAAAACACAATGCCACAAACTACAAATGTCAAATTCTTTTCTTAATCAAGTCCAAGTGAGTCAGATGGCAAGCGTTACTAAACTATCATGCGTCTCGTCTCGTTTATGGAAGTCCTTTCTCTCCACTGTGTCTCTGTGCTTGAAAAGGATTGGAAAACTTCACAAATATGGAGAATCAATGCATATCTCCGATTTCCATATACAGAAACTTTTAAGTAATATCTAAATGTGCTTGATTACTGAAGACTTGGATTAGAATATTTATGTTTACCAAATACTATTAACTGCATTACATTAATGCGAGATTTAAAATTCCTCTTCTGGTCAATATATTTGCTGCTGTATATATTTGGCTTTTAGCTTGATTAAATTCGCTGAATTATGTAGTGCTTTAACAGCAATAAAATGCTTTGTGTCTTATAGCTGCTTGATGCTGTTGCATGATTTCATTCTAAGCTGATGCATAAAAACATTTTATTTAATTAAAAAGCCGATATTAACACGATTATTTTTATGATGTCTCATCTGCATCAGATCTAAGGTCTGCTACAGTCTGCCCAATGTAACGACCACTCAAACGGTCAGTTTACCAATTTCAATTTTCAGTTTCATCAATGTTGGCCCCTACAATAACATCATTCTACAAGTCATCAAATAGCACTCCTGAATAAGTGAAAGCACATTCCATGAGCAGCATCAAGCTCACCCTTTCCTTGCGAAAGAAGAAAAATATAAAAGTCTACGATTTCCGTACCACTGATCCTCTCAAGACCCCACCGGGCCGAAATTCACTCGCTGCACAAGATCTCCTTTCCGTGCATGGCAGTGCTGACTGTTATTAGAGCAGCAGGCGGCCAGCTTGGACGCGTACAGGTCTTCTGCCCCTGCTAAACCTCACTGGAGGTGAAGCATCTAAGCCGGGGGTCTCAAAGCCTGAAAAAGCTTTGCACAGGTGTATGAATGCTTTAAGCTATTGAAGACAGATTTCACACATAGCTGCCTACTGTTGTGTGACCGCAGCATGAAACCTCTGGAGTGACTTTATTCTTTTTCTTTTTCATTTTTTTTCATAGCACTTGTACTTTCTCAGCCATTGTGCTCAGTCTTACATGCAAGCACAGGGTCTTGCAAAAGTACCTCTTAAACATTTTCACATTGTATCACCTCAAAAACAGCACATCTGAGTGCATCTTCTTGTGGTTATATGATATAGATTGGCATAAAACTCATGTTATTTTGGTTTTCTTTTTGCAAATATGAACAAAATTTAGAAATAATTCAATTCCAATGTTGGTATAGGCAGCATCATGCTGTGGGAAACCTTTCTGTCTTTCCCCTAATTTTGAAATGGATTTTGATTTTGGATCAGTACATTTAGTGAATGAATTTATTACATTAATATGCCTTAATATAAAATACTTAACTTAATTTTGGCAATATTATTATGGTTTTCATTGTAATGCAGTTTGTCCCAACATGAGAATGCGCCTCCTAGGTGGAACACAGTGTAATTACAGGGGGGGGGGAATAGTATATAGAGAGGTAATAAAAGATATCATGGCATTATTATGGTAAAAAAAACTCAAAAACTGATAGTTTTGTAATTTAAAGGACGATTTTTTTCCTCCCTGCTCTGATGAAAACCAGATAATCCCACAGTATGATGCTGCCTCCAACGTGTTTCACCACACTGATTCCATATACATGTTAAATAGCACTGGTTTTCGCTCTAGTTTTGTTAAATTAGCTTGCTAAATAACATTTCTTTGCACTGGATCAGATTACATCATACGTCATTTGCATGTTTCACTGCAAAAAACAGAAATCTCAATAAGTAATTTTTTCTTAAAATAAGTGTGTTTTTCCTTGAATTGAGGAGTTAAGCAAGACACTTTGCCAATGGAACAAGACAATTTCCTTTTAAAATAAGAAAAAACAATTTTATCGTCTTATTTTAAGTAAATATTATCTAACTATCTTATTTTAAGAGTAAAAATACTCATTACATTGGCAGATCATCTTATTTACCTGCTCAAATTAAGGGTAAATATACTTCATTTAAGAATTTTTTACTTATTTCTGGATTGTTTTTGCAGTATTCATCATTAGATTCCTAAATGCAATCAGTTCTTTGTAAATGCAGGGACTGAAGTACTGAGAAGACATGCTCTAATAAAATGTATCATGCATGCTGCCTAGAACCATCAGGTGAAGTGGTTCTGGAGTTTGCATGACTAATTCTTATGCGCTAGTCTGACCATAAGCAATGCATTATGCATGTCATCTTAACACCTGCAAAACACCATCTCAGGACTTTTATTGCTTTTCTTTTTTTTTTTTTAAGAGAGGAGAGTTACCCCACTTCGGCCTCATTCTTCTGTCTCTCAGCGGTTATGTGATTTTGGGATCCATTGCCAAAAATTCCAGGAAACCCTAGAGCTTCATGAGACATAACAAAGCTCCCTCTCTTCCTCTGTATGAGTCCCTTACAGTGTGTCTGCCTCAGCAGGCCTGAAAGCTGTTCGGCTTACTCATCGAAATCGACTCGCATCACCCCAATGTGACGCCTGCGCTAATTCACAACCACAGACTATTTAGACGTCGGAAGACGCAATCATCTTTCAATACTATTAAGCCTGATCTGGCATTTACTGCTAAATTAGGAAGAAAATTCAGCTTCGGAGGTTAATATATGTGAGGCTCATAAGTCTCCTTAATTCCTAAATTTATTAGAATAACACACATCTCCGACAGGCATGAAATTGTAAATAATTGAGCGCTGCTTTTAGAGAGGATTCACTGGTCGCTCAGATGAGGTCGCTGCAAGCTTTTAATGGCAAAACTGGAAATTAGATTTGGATCAGCAAGGCA
Source organism: Cyprinodon variegatus (assembly GCF_000732505.1). Lineage (NCBI taxonomy): Eukaryota > Metazoa > Chordata > Actinopteri > Cyprinodontiformes > Cyprinodontidae > Cyprinodon > Cyprinodon variegatus. The sequence goes on from NW_015151054.1 coordinate 78,831, forward strand.
GCAGCCCTATTCTGGAGGACATCCAAAACCACATCCACCCCCCCAACACTAATCTGTCCATGGGGGGGCGACCCATGTTTTCTGGTGACGAAATTTCTCCATTCCACTTTCAAACACACAGATAAACGCAAATACAGACGTCCCCTCCTTAGCCCGCCACCCAGCTCGTGTTTATGTTCACTGCATGAGTGACTGGTATTTCATTTCGTCCCCGTCCAAAGCCGCTTTGCACAGTTTGCCTTGGCCAAGGTATCATTACTGGTCATTAAGTCTAACCTGAACTAATAGGGGCTTATTTTCCAGAGGTGGTCTCCCAGGTGGGTGTCACAGGAGCGAACGGCACTGCAGGCACATGGAGTCTAATAAAAAATCTAGCCTGACTCAACCCGTACATGGGATGCAGATTATCTGGCAACAAGAACCCATTGTTCCACGCTTTGTTTCTCATTAAGGCGGACATAATGAGGGCAAACAGACTGGGTGCCATGTTCATTTTCTTAGATAAACCCTGCAGTACCTTCTTTATCAGATCTGACAGGCAAACACACACACAAAAAGTCCTCCACAAAAATTTCAAAATTACAGATTCTATTTTATTTTGACTCTAAAACGGGTTTAAAATATAAATCTGATAAAACCGTGTCATGCATCTGTATTTAAACTCCTTTATTCAATTACCCCTAAATAAATGAGTGGTGATACCAATTGTTTTTAAAGTATTATACTGAGTAACTGGATATTTCCTGTGTGTAATTTAATCTGAGTATGTCGGCAGCTGTTCTATGCAGACTAAGTAAAGACAGCAGACACACCAGGGATATATGTGGAGAAGATTAAAGTTCAATCAGGTTGTTAAACAATATCTCACAGAACACTGTTCAATCCATCATCTGAAAATGGAGTCTTCCAGGACTGTAAACCTACCAAGACGAGGTTGTCTGCATAAACTGAGCGGCTGAGAAAGAAAGCATTAATCAGAGAAGCAGCGAAGAGGCCCATGGTAACTCTGGAGAGGCTCTACATGGAGTATCTGTTGTTAACAATTCAAATCTGTCCTTTATAGAAGAGTGGTAAGATGAAGCAAATGTTGAGCAAAAAGTCAAATTGGATATTTTCCAAAAGAGAGAGTCATAGTCGACTGAGACTTAATCTGAACTATCTGAACTGCGATACGCTGAGAACACAATGTGAAAGGCAAAAAAAAAATAAAAAATACAATCACAATAACAAAAAAAGTAACTTTTTCTTAAAATAAGTGCATTTGTTCTTAAATTGAAAAGGTTAGTGAGACACTTTGCCAATAAAACAAGACCATTAACATTTAAAATGAGAAAAAAAATGCATTGTCTTATTTTAAGAGCATAATATCTAATTAAATACTCATTCCATTTGCAGATCATCTTATATACTAGGGGTGGAACGGTTCACAAAATCCACGGTTTGGTTCGGTTCACGGTTTCGTGGTCACGGTTTCGGTTCAGTATATGTTGATTGTTAGCCTGACATGTTGCTCGTGTTGCTGTTAGCATAAACAACACGTATTGCACAATGCTTGCACACTGTTGCACTTTTATCCACAACTTTCTTCCCGCCGTCATCGTAGGTCGCTCTAAATGCAAAGCGCTCCCATACAGCAGACCTATAAAGTGCTGCTGGCGCGTCTTCCAACTCCTGTTCTTTCCCACTCGCCATACCCACACAATTCTCCACAACAACAGATTTTTTCCTGCTACACCCGGCTACGCTGTTTCGCTTCTTTTTCTTGTTTACTACTGGTGGTTGGCTTTGGTCGCAGCCACCTTCTGCTCTGGAGTGTAAACGCTTTGCCAATGAGAAAAAAGAGCGAACCGAACCGAGACAGTCGAACCGAACGGTTCAGACGGTTTTCATAAACCGTTCCATCCCTAATATATACCTAAAAAAAATAAGGGTAAATACGCTTAATTTAAGAAATATTGACTTATTTCCAGATTGTTTTTGCAGTTTATAGTGAAACATGGTGGTGGTAGTATCATGCTGTGTGCATAATGCACATCAGCAGGGTAAGAGAAGCTTATAGGAGGGTGGATGGAGATAAATATGAAGGAAAAACACTGATATAGGTGGCAAAAGACTGGAGGCTGAGGGAGGGAGGATCTGCAATGATCAATGTTTTTTCATGAGTTATAATGAACTTGTTAAACTTCCTTCCATAAATCTAATTGAATATGGTTAAAGTGTTCCAAGATATCAACTAAGAAATGTGATGGAGGTATTCTGCAGAGGCGTAGAGAACATGCCTGCAGCAAAAGCAAAAAAAGATCAGAAAAAGTTTAACACATTTTATCAGACCAAGAAACAACCCACTGAATCCTAAAAAAAATTACCCAAATGATAAGAAATGACAGAAAATCTTATAAATATCTTTTTGCTTTCCAATCCCAGCATTTGAACGTCTTCGTATGTTTGGGCCTCGCTCTGCTCCGTTGTGACAGGTGTCATCATTAATCATGAAGAAAGAAGTCATTAGTTTGAATGCAGGGGTAATTAATCTGCGCTTACACTCCATTAGATGACATGCCCAATTTGTGCACGGAGCTGTGTACTGTGTAAATAAGCCGAGATGATGGCACCCTCAGCCTATTATCCCTTAGCTTGTATGTTAGGAAGCTAGAGTACCTCGAAACAAGCCTGCATTGCATCGATATGTTAGATTTATCGGATCAGAGGATAATTATACACACATGTATGTCTGATTTAGCAGAGCGGCTGGACTTTAGCAGTTAAACCAAACCATAACCCTCCAACAAGGTTAAAGCTGCAGCAGGGGCATGTAGTATGAATTAGCCCTTAGTTTAATAAGTACCATTTGGCTGTCACCTCGGCGGCTGTAGAGCTGCTCTATTACAGCAAAGCCCCTCTGGTATTGAGCCGGGGTTATTCAATAAAAACCTGACTGAGTGTTTCTCCCAATCACCGCTGGCAGAGCTCTGATGAGGTAAAGAGGCCTCCAATGCCAGCAGCTGTCCCCGTAGTGCGCCGTCTGATTAAAATGGTTTTCTGAGGCCATATTTTTGCTCTCCTTGTAACCTTGCCAGAAACCGAGCTAAAGTACAGAAGGAAAAAAAAAAAAAAAGCCGACAAATTACTCAACACATACCGAAATTAATCCGCAAAACCAGATCTGATCTATAAAATGCCTCGGGGTAGGTAGAAGGATAGATTTCTACTTTTTTTACAGAAACTTTTGCAGTGCCACTCCATGTAAATTGGTAGTAAGTGACAAGCTGCAAATGGCTTTGCATTAGCTATTCTGCACGTGCATTCCTCAGCCTTAATCATTTTCATACTCACATTTATTCTTACAAACCCCTCCTCCTCCCCTCTTGACCAGGCAGCATGGGGAAACGGAAAGAAGGGGGCAACAATGGAGGAGTGCACAAGTGCCGGCTCCCCAGTTCTCTCCTGTAATACATTCCTGAGCAATCCTTCGAGGCTCATATGTAAATGCTTCAGTATGCTTCTGATTAGGAGGCACAAAGAGTACACTCTATAAATGCACTGTTAAACAATTACAGCAGTTCCCAACTGCAGCTCCGACACAGATCCAGACGGGGATGCGCGGCCCGACGCCCGAACCAGGGAGAGGAAAGCTCAACATTGGTGCATAAAAAAATGTTTGCCGGACCTCGATGCTAAATGATTGAGCCTTACACTACTAAAGAAGTTAGCATTGAGATGTAAAAAAGCACCAAATGAATAACGGAAAATAGCTTGAGGAGGAATGTTGGAACATTCTTTTCAGGAATGTTTTAAACTCAGTTTAGTCGGGGGGTCGCTTAATAACTTTCTCTTTTCTGATACAAAACCGATATTACAGCTTTGCGTATTTACCAATGATTCGAAGGATATTGCTTATCTTATTGTGTGGAAAGATAAAGGTTTGATCACTTGATATTTCTCAAACAAAATAGTCAACATCATAAGCTAAATAAACTTTAAATAAAAGAGGATAGCTTTCTAATACCTGAGATTTTAGAGGCAGGCCGATATATTCCGATTTTAATTTTTTGGACGGATTTCTGATACAAATAATGGATTGGGACAGCCCTACACTTTAGAGTACTTTATTCAAGCACATCCAGCCTGTTTGAGACATCTCAGGCAGATTTAAGCTCAGACTTTGAATAAGCCACTGCAACATTTCCCCTTCGTTATTTTTAGATATTCAGAGGCTTGTTTGTGTGCTTTGGATAATTGTCCTGTTGCATAACCTTAGTAAACTTAAGGTTTTAGACTATTGAAGACTTGGGATGTCCTGATACAACATTTCGAATTCTGATCTTTGAGAACTTACCGATATAAAAAAAAAATGACCCAATACAATATAAGAGAGAATCCTAAATACTTATTTTGTAGTGTGGAAAGTTAAAAAAGGTTTGATCGAGTGATATTACTTAAACAGAGAACAATAATAGGTACGAGAACAACTGGTCCATTTATTTAACCAAGGGGGTTACATAAGCTTTTGGCTAGGCATCCCCAAAGTCGGTCCTCAAGGGTCGCTATCCTGCAGGTTTTAGAGGTTTCCCTGCTTTAGCACAGCCGATTACGATGATTGCAGTTGAGCAAAGGCCTCTAAAACCTCTAAAATCTGCAGGACAGCGGCCATCGAGGAATGACTTTGGGGATGCCTGCTTTTGACAAAAGCATTGTTTTTCTTTAAGCGTGTCTTTAATATTAAAGACATTCAGTGTTCCTGCCTAAAGTTGATTTTATGGTTCCATCCACTGAGGTAAGTTTTACAGGTTCTTGCAAAGCAAATCAGCCCCTTGACCAGCACACTACCACCACCATCTTTACCGTAATTTTTGGACTATAAGCCGCACCTGAATATAAGCCGCAGGTTTTTTTATGTTTAATGCAAACTGTCTTGTGCTCGTAATGTCCGTCTTTCTCGCTGTCGTTCTGTCTCTACCGTACTTGCATGTTGAAGCAAATGTGACGTCAACATGGTGGATGCTAAAATTAGGGATGCACGATATTGGGATTTTGGCCAATATCCGATATGCCGATATTTTAAAACTCATGTAGC
>NW_015151054.1:84450-119539 GCF_000732505.1 Cyprinodon variegatus
GGCCGATGTCCGATATTCAGTTTTATGGCCGATACCGATAGGGGGCCGATTATATCATGCATCCCTAGCTAAAATCCATAGATTTAGGTATTACCCTAGTGGCCGTTAGCTGTCAAAGTACATAGATAAGCCGCATTGTTATATAAGCCGCAAGGTCGAAAAATGGGGAAAAAGTCGCGGTTTATAGTCCAAAAAATACGGTAAGTGTTGGTATCATAAGCATTTCCTAGAATGATACAGTAGTTTTATACCACATGCAACATCACTAATAACTGAAAGGTTCATACATATCCAATGGTTCTTACAAATCCTTTGCTATGTTGGATGGGTAAAAAAAAAAAAAAAAAATTTATCACTTTGTTGCAATTTATCTATTCACAATTCTTTATCCATTTAGAAAATCTTACTATAAGTAAACAAGCTAATAATGGTATACTTGGCCAATGACCCACAGCAGAAGGAACAATCTCTTCAGGGCTGGATGTTTAAAACCACTGTTGAAAACTCCTCAGAAAGGAAAGTAGGTATTGGCTGTCTCTAAAAACTGTTACTGGCTGACTGGCATATTTAGTCATATGATCAGGGTCGTAGAAAATATCTACGTTTGTGTTTACAACAACCATCAAATAGAGCTTAAATGTGTTGTTTGAAAGACTGAAGAGTTAAAATATCACTGTTGAAATATCTCTTGAACGATATACTAAATGTCACTATATTCAAATTGTTTGGTAACGGAGCTGAACTAAGCAACAATTACTGATTACTTGAATAGAAATATAAAACGACACGCCGTCTTTCTAATTTAACACTGGATCATGTAAAAAAGATTCTGCCAAGCAAACTTCTGACAAATTTTATACGAGCAGGGTTTGTTGATGTTGTTTGAGACCATGTTACAACACCACATTTTAATCCGAAGCCCAAAATAAACAGTTCCCTTCAACAGAAAGCATGCTCATCTAAAGATCCAATCATGGAGGGAGTAGAAGAATAATGCGAATACCCATTTAAGGACAGACTGACTGTTTTATTTGGATGAGGTAAGTCCTGACTTTCATCATTACTACATACTAGTCCAATTTCACTCCTGCCAGTTCTCACTCCCAGGATGGCAGCAATCCAACATGACCTCTCTAAGCTGTCCCCAGCAATCACCATGCACACTTCAACGCATTAGTAAAAGCCACAAGCATAAATCCTGCAGGCCTATAACTGACCTGTAAACCAGGCTGTCTGTACCCATTCATTGAACGGTAAAGCCTCCAAACTCTGTAAACACATGACCTCATCTAGTCATGTGTTCACACTCAATGGTACTTTTCACACACTCCTCGACGGTTTACATTACCATATAACCTCCATTACCCTAAAAAATGTGAGTTTTAAAAAGGAATTTGACAGTCCCTTGATTAGCCACGATTGTTTGGTTTCAGTAATGATTGGGGAATAAGCAGAAAAAACTGAAAGTAGACGTAGAAATTAATCAGAAAACAGAAAGACAAAGATTAAGCCAGCATAGCTGCTGGGTGGGAAACGTGCAAGGTGGTTCCTCTGCCACGGGGACACGCAGTGCACATCTGAGGTCCCAGCGGGACGCCGGCGAATGAAAACACAAGGCCAATCAGCTAACAGAGAGATTTCCTGTGCTTGTTTTCTAAGATGAGAAGAAGCCTAAAGGCTAAATGTCCCCCTCTCAGCAAGGTTGCACATTTCTCAGGGTAACCCGCTTTGGGAAATGCAGTGGAGAAACATGCATCTTTGTGGGATGACATCAGAAGTGCTGCTTAGGAGCACTGACCTCACTCGCTTGCAATCAATCATCCACTTGAAATCTGGACTACGTGAATCCGAGCAGGTTTTTTTTTTTACCTTTTAAGATAGAAACCAAGGCTGCCTCAAGAATTAAATCATCTCCCAATAAAAATACAGCTACAGTAATAGAAGTGTCTATTTCTTTTTCCAAAGCTATGAAACCTCTGGCAGGGCTGGCATCTGGCAAATAGCAGATGGTGGACGGATATGAGAATTACCAACAATAGCGTGCCATGCTGCCAGTTAGGCAATCTGGCCCTGAGTGATCACACTTTAAAGTCAGAAAACCATAGGAGTGAGAGGCTGATCTAACAAACCCTCTCCATCAGAGTGTGACTAAAGCCCAGAGGAATTCAAACAATGGTTTTCTGGCCCACATGACTGATTTAGCCAGTCGGATCAAAGTTGAAGAGTTTGCCAGAGAAAAATAAAAAAAAAAGGGAAATGTAGGAGAGGGGATCATTATTAAGGCCTTCATGCTGTATGGTGTATTGAGTGGTGGCTTGAGGAAAATAACTTGGAGTGTGGGTTGATTAAATAAGGCTAGGTTTGGTGGTGAATGTATAAAATACCATGAGACCACAGCAATCATTCCCTATACTTTAAGAGAAGAGTCTGAGAAAAAAGCCGACTCATTCCAAGTGGACTGTAAGGGTGGAAAAAGTTATACCAAGGTTTCTAAAAGCTTGGGTTTTACATTAAATTAAATGTTCTGTTTTACTCTACAGAGACGTGAGCACAAGATCTGAGTTTTTATGAGGTGCATAAAGTTGGCATGGGCCAGTGACTGGGTTTAAACTTTACAAAACTAGTTAAAACAGCTGGAATGCTAATGCTCATCATTTATTATTGATACAACAGGTGAATATTAGGGTGCAATAAGAATTTAAGACACCACTGTTTGAATCTGCTGACATTTTCCAACAAACTTTTACAATAATTGAAAGGTTTTTTTAATGAGATGCCAGAGAGTTTGGGAGTCATTGGAGAGATCTCTGGCTGAATCGGGCATAAAGTAACACTGCATCACCTCCGATCCCTCCTGTTGCTCTCTACTACCAAGTGTGCTGATTAGAAGAAAGTCACGACACTTTACTCTCTTCTAACAGGAGAGATTTGGATATTCTGAAACACCTCCAATCGTGATTTGAAGACTACAACAGCAACCAGTCACTCCTGCTGCAGAAAGACTAGAAAGCTATGAGTGTACAACAGCCTAAGCCTAATTAATTAGCCAGTTAACATTAGCTTGTCTTTTTAACAAGAGAAGGAGCAAAACAAGGAATTGCAATTTTAGAAAACCAAACTATTTGTCAAACTGTAATAAAACGTATAATGTAGTCAAGTGTTTTGTGAATGCTTTAAGCCAGAGGGGTTGACGTTTCAGATGTAGTTGTCCACATGTTGTCCAGATCTATGATAAAGCTGGCAAAGGACGTCTTCACTAGCCTGATAAACCAGGCTTAATGTGAGATTAAATGTGTAATTTAGTCTGGCCCCGATGAATGAGATATCAGAAGATTGTTAATGAGAACAACTCGTTTTTTAAACCGTGTCTGTGCCTATTGGCAAATGCTCTGACCAATGAGCGCAACTGACTTTGACATAGTAAGCGCGACAGAAAGCTGGTGGAGGAGTGTAAACGTCCTTCTTAAAAATGAATGACTGTAGAGCCTCTTCCTGCTCACGATTCAACGAAAACCCCAAGTCTAATCCTTCCAAAACTGATTCCAAAGCTGAGTCAAACAATAACTGTTCAATAGTTGTTGCCATCTTCCTTGTTGTGCTTTCTTCAGTGCCACGCAGCTTTGTCGTCACGCCCTCAAAACCCCGCCCTCTTTGCATCAAAAAATTCAAAAGGCATCTCTGTGTTGTGATTGGCCAGCTAGTTCTAGGGCCTGGGGCATTGATCAAGGCTAGTCCACTCAGAGACAAAAATGATTTTGGCTGCTGGTGGGCGGGGCTAGTTTACCCCTTTGGGCTGGCAAAAATTTGGTCAGTAAGTCCTAGAATGCAACAAATACTTGTAAATTGAGAAGCTTCTTAAAGAAAAGGACAAGCTACATACAAGATAAAGTTCATATGCATTGTAAGTAGGGCTGAAACAATGTGATTAATCGCAATTAATCAATGATTGAAATAATCGCCAACTAATTTAGTAATCTATTAATCCTGAACTGGAGTGTGCAGACTCTAAAACATGCCATTAGCTGATAGAGCAACCCACTTTTGCAATTAAGATCAAAATCTTTTTTGTCTGTTAATACGCTCTATCCAGAAGTCTTCAAGTAGAAAAGATTCAGTTTCACCTGGTTTAATTTCGCAAAAAGTCTTCTCTAAGGAACCTTTGGCTTTCCGATTATGAATCGATTCATCGAAAAACTAATCGACAGATTAATCGATTTCCAAAATAATCGTTAGTTTCAGTCTTATTGTTAACTGTTAACTACTGGATATACTGGATTTGGAAACAATCTTGTATGAAATACATGACCAGACATCTACAACTTTGATAGCTTATATGCAAGATACCAATTTCTTTTGCAGTCAGGCCGTTCTTTGCCATTCAGACTTTGCCTACAGTGCCAATAAACACTGTAATACCAATATGTTTAAAATATATTGTGAAACTATTGCCAGAGACGTTCGAGTTGGTATCTGCTGCTTTGATTCTGAAAGTACGACAACAGAGATATTTCATGTTTTTGGAAGAATATAGACAGTAGTTTTGCCAATTTTAAAATTTGAAAAGACAGATAATTTCTTTTTATTCCTGGTCCACCAATATGAATAACTGATATTTGGCAGTTTTGAATGCGATTGCCAACATCAACATTTTTTTTTTGCTTTAAAGTGTTAAAGCTATAAGACCCTGGTGTTTGTACTAAAGAGCATGAGACTGTAATAAAAGGTTAACATATTTTGCCTACCAGTCTTGAACTTACCCTTGTACACAAGTTGAGATTTACAATTCACCCCAACATCTGCAGATACATCCAAGCACACCATATTACATAATTTAGGATTGTGGTTCTGGACTCAGCGCGTTCAAATTACATGGCTTCAAATTCCAAAGGAGCTGGCCTCAAGTCTACCGCCAAGGTCCCACGAGCCTGAGATGCATGTCAGTCACAATTCTTCCAACAAAGCCAAAACCGTCTCATTTTCTGTCTGTCCTCCAAGAAACAGAACCCTAAAACCTAAACCGACTTGTTCCCGAAAAGAGCACAGCTCATGGATATTAAGGACACCACTGATAAAATAGTACAGCACTTATTTTTGTGGCATTTCTCTGCAGGGGCGATGTTGTCCAATCTCACTTTTGAACAGTTTCATTATGATAAACAAATACTCGTGAAATTACACCACAGCAAGGGAAACATGTTTCACATCATTTTCACTTTTCTGTTTCAAGGGGGAAAAAAACAGCTTTGGCACCTGCTGTGTAGAAACAATGAGTGTTTGGACTGACCTGTCAGTAGGCAATGGATGGAATACCATGAACCACATTTGGAAAGCTGTAGTACTGGATCTAATTTACATACACCATCAATTTTAAAGAAAAGAACTGGATGATCCAAAAATTTGTGTTGGGATGATTCCCTCTGCCAGCTTTCCGATCTTTTTAACTTCACATTGCTGGCTGCTTTAGGTCAGCAGTGGGGAAAAAAAGCAGTGCCTTTTAAGACAGCTCTGAATTCTTGCTTTAGAACTTGATATAGTATTGGATTTAAATAATCTAGCATTAAACCGTAACAAACCAACCGCATACATTCCATGCATGTAAAACAGGCTTCAAGCCTTTTTTAACTGTTGATTGTAATGAGAATGAGCCAAAATAGCCCAGACTTTGACATTTAATTTCAATCAGAGAAATAAGTAGGATGGAAAACGCAGATAGGGAGAAAAATGAAAGCTCCGTACAGTAACTGCAAGGCTTCACCGCACTGTGCAGTCCAGAGCCAGACTCCGGAAATGCATGGCAATGTTCCCTACATCCTGCCCGCCCAGCCCTAACCCTGGCCCAGGCTCTCGCCCCCTCACTGCCAAACCTCTGTTATCACTCCGTGCAATTACCTCCAGATTCCACTGCACCAAGATCATATTGAGCCAATTATACAACCAGTTCTGAGTACAAAGTAGTGCACGTGTTTGACTGCAAACCTTGCCATTTAACATGAGCCCGGATATAGAAATAGCTCTGAATGATTGCATGCATGCAAAAAAGGAATACTACTGTAAATAATGTAGGAGTGCTCATTTCACAAGACAACACTTCTTATTTAATGACACATTATCTGGAAATCCAAATATCAGTTTCTCTAAAATTACATGTTTCCATGGAGAAAGTATAAGCAGTTGGGCAAGACAGGGGAGAAGAAAAATAGGGAGGTGATAGTAAAACAAATGCAACGGTGTGCAAAAAAAAAAAATGATAGTCAGTTTAAGAGTTCAGCCTGTTTTGTTTATTCAAACAAACAGAAAAAAGCAGAGCAAAGTTTGCAATGATCCCAAACCCTTTTATGTTATAGGTTAGGAACAATGATTTAATGCATATTTGAGAAGCTTCACCTTCTACAGAAAATGTCTAAAGGCTACAAATAGGTTGGCTAATCCTATGCTGTTGACAAAAAAGGAGTTTGGAATTTTAAAAATGGCACTTTTAAGCTGACTTGGTTTCTATATGTTCCATCTAGGACCATAAAGAAATTCAAATTTTAGCTTGGTCAGCCCACTGATCAACCTAAACCCTTTCTATCACATCTATGTCCTGTTTACATGTCAATGATCATGCATAAAACAAGCAGGAAAAAGATCCAGGTTATGCATAATCTCCAGTAGAATTATGAGAACGTGTCATTTCCCCACCACACCACTAGTTGGTGATATGCTTATGAAACTCAACATGCATAAACTATGATTGTGCCCGAATGTCCGCCCTAACCAATATACAGTGGTTACGCCATTTTAGATGAGCGTCTGAATATCTAGTGCAGAGGTCACAGATTAGCTGACCACTGTCCGGACCTACCTGCTGGCTAATCCGGACCCAACCTGATTTAAAACATTTATAAATTACCGCATGCTGTCTGACGACAGAGTCTAACTGTAACTTCAGCTACTTCTCCTATTACCCCAAAGTACCCCGCAAAGCCTACAGCCTCCGCTGTTTCTCCCATATTTCTGCAATCCGACTTATCCTCGGAGCTCGACGAGAGCATGCGCAATATTATCATTAAATTCGTTGGAGCAAAACATGCAGAAATTAACGTTTAATTTATTGTGACATATTAAAAAAATCCCCATCAGCATCCAGCAAATGTGCAGTTTCTGATGGAGGGAAGAATATAAGAATTATGCAATAAATTGTAGTTACCAATCTGTTGTTACTATAATTTAATTTGACAAACCGGATCTTCGCACCGTTCTTTTCCCTGTCTGATGCGATTGCAATAGCGGATTTTGACCTGGCCGCACCGGAGCAGAGCTGCACATTTTGAGTATGTTTGGCTCAACCTGCTGCTGTGAAGCAGGATTCTCCACCATGAAAATAATCAAAAATAAATATGGATCCAGGCTCAAAATGAGCGCCTTGATATGTGGTTGAGAATGGCTTTGTCGCCAATCAAATGCAGGTTTAAAGCCTTGCAAGGCAGAATAAAGCCCACTGCTCTCATTAAGCCAGAAAAAAAAACAAAAACAAAAAAAAAAAAACGGTCAGTTCAGGTGTTTTTTTTAAAAAATTTTATATAAAAATTCAATGTATAACATGAATGCATAAAAATGCATCCCAGAAACTTGGGACTCTCCTGCTGGTGCTTCTTTGTATAAAAGCCTGAGAAATGATTTAAAATGAACCATAGCAAACTGCTCATGTTCCTAATGCTAAATTCACAAGAACGCACAAACACACAAGTCAAATTCCTGTGCCTACCCTAACAAGAAAACAATAAAAAAGGAGAGGGTATGAAAAAGGGGTCTTGAATATACCTTCTTTTCCTCCTAAGAATTATTAAACATCAATTTAAAGACACTTTCAGAGGGATTGTAAGACCATATATAAAATACCAGGTTATAAATATTTTTAGCCTAGGAAAACATATAAAAAGGCCCAAATTTGTGCATATCTACAGTTGCTATCACTATACACAACTTGGTTTCAATGAGTCTAAAAAACTGGCTTTAATGATCTATTCCTGTCACAGATTGTACGGGCTATAAAACGTTGACCCCGTCTACTGAATGACTGGATTCCAGACATGAAACCAATCGTCTGTCACCAAGTCGGAGCTGCACCATATAAGGAGCAGAGGGCATTCTCAGCATGTTTTCCAAAACCCTACTCAACTAATAGTACTCTGCAGACAAAAAGGCCTTCAGAAACAATCAGCAGATGTACTCTTAGTGACTTCATAACCCAAATGTTTCATCTTTCGAGATACAAGAGCATCTTAAACTGAGCTCAAGGTCTGGGAAGACAAATTTCTTGTAAAGTAGATCAACTCAAAATAAAACGACATTATCATCAAATCTTATACTATTGCCTAGTATGGTGATGCATTCCAATAAGATGATTGTTTTCAAGTCACAACCTTGTTTCCTGTAGAAAAAGTTGCAACATTTTCTACTTCCGCCTTAAAAAAAGCAAACAGACTTAGAATTGGGAATGGAAACTCTAACACCGCATAAAAATAGAGAAGTTATTAACCTTAGGTACTGACACTGATGACAAACAACTATTTAAAGAGACAACCAGAAAAGATGATAATGAGTGGTGAATATGGAGGGAATAGGTATAGCCTAGACTGGGTGATTGTAATTATCACTTTTTGTTTAGCAACACCCATCAAGGCATGTGGGTCATTGGGGTCAAATTCATGCTCTCAGTTAGTGGAGCAACTCTTGAAACATAAATACTTTATCACAATAAACCTTAAAATAAAAGTCGCTCATCCAGCCTATCATCACTATTTATCTTTATTTTTGTCTTTTCTGTAAGGAAGGGAGCTCTTTGCCACAGGATGTTACATACCAACCCTCCCTCAGTTGGTATCGTCAGGGGGAACGTTAGGGTTGTGATGCTCCAATAAACAGAGGCGCGCTTCCTATCAAATTGCAGTCATTATTGCAGTGTGTGAGGATAACGTTATGAAAGTCAGAACGGATATTTCCAAATGGCGGAAAGAGAAAATGGTCAAGAAGGTGCAGCTTTACACCCAGAATTTCCAGCAATGATATTCAAATTATTCTTTCCTGGTAACATGCAGCTTTCTCAGTAATTGATTCCTACCAACAGGAGGCTGATTAGACTAATTTTGATTTCAGATTCCTAGTTACAGTTGGAACAGACTAGTCAAAATTGGAAAAAAAATAGCCATTCTAAATGGAATCGCTGTCCAACATATAGTAGCATATATATAGATTATGAAATCCAATGATAAAACTGTATTGCTAGGAGAAGAATTTAATTGACCAAGAAGTGCACTATACGTCTTCCTCTTGTGACGTCATCAGCAAAAAATAAACAAAAATCTACTTCTCTTCTTCCTCGTTTGCGTATAAGGGTATTTTATGAAATCCTTTAGAGGAATCCACATGTGCAGGAGGATGCTCATCTAACAGCGTTTAGACCCAGGGGTGGAGCTAAATGGGGGGCCAGGGGTGGCCACACCTACCATGTCTTTCCCTCTAATACAGATGGTGAAAGCAGTAATACTCTCAAGTGGAATATTCAAAACATTTTAATTTTTCATATATTAACAATGAATTTACAACAAAATAACTGTGGTTGATTATTCACACCAATATACTACATTTAAAGACGATAAGTACAGATACAGGCTTTTTTCAGAACTAGATTTTGTGTTAAATGGGGTAAAGATAAAATGTGCCTCTGCAAGTCATCTAGGAGTCTGCAATGAAATCATTTATAAATGACTTTTAATAAAAACTTATTAAATAATCAATTTATGTAGATATTAGTACTTTTAAGTATCAATTTTATGCAGAGTTATTATTTTTAAAAGTATGGAAAAGATGTCCGCCCCAGAACTCAAACCTGAAGGAATTTTATCCACTGTACGATTTACCTAGAAAGCGGGGATGTTAAATTATATGCGTCTATTAGTGAACAAAGGCTGTAGGGAAGTGCAGTTTGTCTTTATTTAGAAAATATGGATGTTGTGCTTGTTAATTTTCCTGTTGGTAGTGTAGATTAGGGTTGCCACCAGGCCCTAGAAATATGGAATTATCCCGTATTTGGAAGTTAAATTACGCATCCATCATTTGACTGATAAGCGACGCTATTTGTTCCGTATTTTCACGCATAACTAATAAAAAAACAGTAATTTCAGTGGCACTAGCGCACAGAATGACTAATGTTGCGAGTTCCAACCATGTCTGCGCGTGGTTTCTTTCTCCCTTTCTCCATTAAATCTGATTTTTTTTTTTGCCCATATGTGACCTGGATCTGATCTTTTTAAGTCAGGCTGCACTACACAGATTTTTTTTCCAATCCGACCCAGGCCGCTTGGCTATGTGGTCCTGAATCCGATACAAATCTGATCTTTTTAAATGCGACCTGTGTCTAAACAGCCGGGTCGCATTCCTCTGACCTGAATGTCATTAATTCCCGACAGTGGTCACTCTTTTGCTTCTTGCTACGCAGAAGCGGCAAGAAAAACAACAACAATGGCGGACGACGATGCGGTGAGTAGTATCTCTGTTTAACCATCTTGAAAAGATTTAGTTTTTAAGGTTTGGAAAGATCGCTAGATGTTCTCCGGCACAACCATCCATGTTTACTTCCGTAAACACAGAGCACGCTGGCTTGTGGCGTCATTGCGTCCTCTACTGCGCATGCGGGACACTTAGGTTGTATGAATGCACTGCAAACAGGAGATCACGTATAAGTCGCATATATTTGGAAATGTGAACAGCAACGCAAAAAAATCGGATTTCACAAAAAAAATCGGAATGGAGCATCAAGGCCTGCAGTGTGAACGTAGCCTAAAGGGCAGATTATACTTCAATCCACACAATATACACAATCGCACACATCAAATGTTGCTTGCGTCTGTTCGCGAACCAGTTTTGCTGGTATGCTTCTGCAACGTCGGTCTGGAACGCACAGCAGTTTCCCGCCAAAGCGCTAGGGGGAGCCTATTCCAGAACTCACTAAGACTTCAGCGGATGGTAAGGAGAAGTTCTTCAGAGGCGCCGGAGGGAGTGTTTATTTTCCAAAACAACATGTCTGAGGCATCGTACAAGTGGTTGTACTTCCGAACCTCCTCAATCAACCTTCCATTATGGTTATCTGTTGTTGTTGTTACCCCTCGGTTTTTAAAAATGCCGCGCCTCAGCACCAAATCGAGAAGGACAACCACACAGACAGCTGGAAAGGCATAAAAAGGACCAATCACAGCTGCTTTTTGTCTGCGCACTTCCGCCTGAGGTCTGCGCGGGTTTCCGACCATCCGACGTGTAGTCAGGTTTTTTTTTTTTAGGTGCGCGGCGACAGTTGCAGAGCCTCTGCGCAAGGGGCGTGGTCGCGCACAGAGACAGATTTGACGGTTGCAGAGGGTATGCGAAAAATGCATAAATTGGCCTTGAGAAATACTAAATTTTCTGGGGGAGGACCCCCAGACAGACCCCCATGACAATGAAGTTTCTCTAAGACCCCCACGTCCCTTATTTTCATTTCTGGATGGTGGAAACCCTATTGTAGATTGACCCTGAGGTTCTGGCACCTATCAACTTTTGGTCCCCCTCTTACTGTACCTTGGTTATTTCCTGGCCACCCTTATAGACATTTTCTGGCTACGCCTCTGTTTAAACAACAGAGATGAGAGGAGGATTTCCTGGCAGGAATGCGGCTTTAGCTGAAACTTCATGTCGGCCACTGGTTGAAGTGGGTTGGTGGGAGACAGCAGCCCCCTCCCTGCCCTCCACATCCCTTGGTTTGCCTTCATACTTTGCTCGATAACAATCAGAAAGAGCTGAGCGCGCATTAAAGGGGCGGACAGACGCCTTCCTTTGTGCGCTTCATCGTTCAGACGCCAAAAAGTATCAAACTTTGCTCCCCCATGACTTTTCTTTGAGGCATAAAAGAAAATAGAGAAAAAAAATGTTCTAGAAAGAAACGGGAGACGTCAGACTTTGTTTTGCTGATAAAAAAAAAAGAAAAGAAAAGTCGCATCCTTGTTTTTGTTTTACTACAACTGAACGCGACGCATCGCGCCTCAAAGTAAAGTTTTCGAGCTTACCTGTGAATCCTAACGGGACAAAAGTAGACCTCTGGAGTTTAGCTGAAAGAAGAGGAAGGGGAGCCAGTCTGCAGTTGATCCTCCTCTACACTCAATGTTAAAACCACACTGAATACCCCGTCCAAGCCCCTCCCTTTAAGAAGACATAATCGCCATCTACTTTTTTTGTGAGTCTGGGCCGAGCTGTTCAGTCTGTTTTTTTGTTTTTTTAAAGGAGGAAAAAAGCTGCAGAAATGCTTGTAAAGTCTGCCTGCCTTCAAAGGAAAACATTTAACATATTTATATACATGATCTGAAAACTTAACAAGAACTCCTCAAATCTATATGAGCTATACAGAAAATATGTCTTTGTCTTTCAAAAAAACAAACCAAAAAAGCCAAGTAGATGATGGGCCTATTGTTAAAAAAAGGCCCAAGGCATAAGAAAGCAAAGTATTTGCCTAACCTATGGAAGAGGATTAGGGCCACTAAAAAAAAAAAAAAAAAAGTTAACTGATTTTTAAATATTATTTCTGTTTAATATGAGAAAAACGTTTAATCTCAGAATTCTGACTTTTTTTCTCCGAATTCTGAGTTTTTTTTTTTTTTCAATTCTGACTTTTTTCTCCAAATTCTGACTTTTTGTCTCAAAATTCTGACTTTTTTCTGCGAAATCTGACTTTTGTCCGTTTTTTTTTCAATTCTGACTTTTTTCTCTGAATTCTGACTTTTTGTCTCAAAATTCTGACTTTTTTCTGCGAAATCTGACTTTTGTTCTCCGAATTCTGACTTTTTTCTCTGAATTCTGACTTTTTTCTCTGAATTCTGACTGAATTCTGACAGCTAACAAACATGTTAGCATCAAGCCGTAACCATGTCTGTTTTAGACACTAAACTAGCTATCTTGTTTTAATTGCCTTCTGCTCTTCCATTAATCAAATAGCATCAATGGGGACCCATCAGGCACATAAAAAGTCACCTAATTCCGTCATTTTCCACCTATGTGTTACTGGCCCTCCCAATCAAGTCACATCTTTGAGATTAAAGTCAGAATTCTGAGGGAAAAAAAATTTAGAAGTCTGAGAAAACCGTCAGAGTTCTGACTTTTTACTCATATTAAACTGAAATATTTAAAAATCAGTTAACTTTTTTTTTTTCAGTGGCCCTAATCCTCTTCCGTACTAACCTACAGTAGGAGTTTCCAGAGGGTGCTTAAAATCTAAGAGCAAAGTAGTCCTATCTAACTCAGAAGAGAGAAATTGAATTCTTATTCATAAATATCAGGAGGATAACCCTATTGTTGGAACTTAGAGTTTAATATCTAATATCACTGTGTATTATGAAACTAAAGAAGTTACACGGATGAACTGAGCTTACATTCTATATTTCCGTAAACTATTAGAACACAGAACTGTATCATTTTTCAGTTTGACACTATTTTCTGTTTGCAATCGGTCACGATTGGGAGCATTTCTATTCACTGAATGATAGACTTCAGAGAGAATTTTTGGATTTTTTTTCAACAATATAAATTCAATGGTTAAAGTTTGTTTTTTTAGTATTTGACAAAGTTTTTCCCCATATCCTTCCATGTTTCTTGCAGTCGTTTAATAAAATTCACCCACGTCTTTTCACTTGGTTGTCCACGTCCAAGTTTATCTTTAATTTGGGGAAATGCTTTGGATCATTGTCCGTTCAGAAGATCTTTGTCCATCTGTTAAGGTTAAATTTGTACCACATGAATTATTCCTACAGCAAAATACACATACAGCATGAGGCTGCCTTCTCTTTAATTCAGAATTTTAATGTTGTTCTAAGGTTTTAAAGCCTCCACTTTTGGAAGATATAGTTCTTTTTTTTATTCCCCATTGCCTTTTGGCTCATGCCAGAACGGGACCCCTCTCTACTCAATTTACTTATACAGGATGTTTTTTTAAACAGACTTTACAAATAAAGTCAGTTTAATCCAAAAACAGAGATTTCCAGTTCTTATTATTTAAATTGATTGTAAAGATTTCTATGGAATTAAAACCCAGCAGAACAAGAGGGGTCTGGCTGCAGACCTGAACTGTCAGGACCCAGAGCTGCACTGTCAGGACCCAGAGCTGCAGAGCTGCACTGTAAGATCTCCTGCTCTGTTAGAACCAGAATTTTATTCAAAGACTTTCAAAATAAAAGCAATGTTGATTCGAAGCCTTTCTAAAGTAAAAGCTAGTGTCAATAAATTCACCATGAAGCTAACTTCCTTTCACAAACGAGTGTTGCTATGCTGGAAACTTATGTACACGCACAATTCTACTCCCTATTAAACTCCTATCTGGAATAATAGATATGTGCTACATGCAAATAAGTCTCTGTACTTGGATCACTGGATGGAGAAGGGAATTTGGTCTATAAGACATTTTCTAAACAATGGAGGTTGGCTGTCCTATGAGGATTTTTGCTTACTGCATAATTTAAAATGCTCCTATGCTCAGTTTAACACTGTCAAACTCTAATCCGGCAGCAAACATTTCATTCACGATATTCCCGAAGGCTTTGGATAAAATTTCCGGAATAAACCTCCAGTTCTGGCGGTGCAGGAGACCCCATTTTGCAGGTCTGCAAGGAAGGGTTCTGACAGTGCAGGTCTGCAGACAGACTGTCTTGAGCAGATCGCACTTACTAAGTCATTTACATGGATCATTCACTCCCCCTGGATAAGCATGTAGCGATAGCGAGGAGGATGACTCCCCTTTGAAAAGAAGAAACCTAAAATGGAACCATTTTGTCATTCTTTATGGCTTTATATGATATTCATCAGTAAACAGTCGGACTAATGCTTTAAAAAACATCGACAAATCCATTGAAAAATGTTCTTGCTTCCTACTGTGTTGTAATCCCCGTAATCCTAACCTGAAACAGAAAAAACCTTTATCCATTGGTCATAAATAATCCGTCTTCAGCAAAACAAGGCTTGTTTAAGGTTTCTAGGATTCTTTATCTAAGAGGTGCAAATAAATGCAAACTATCCTCTTTAGAAATGTTGCTGAGGTTGCAGGAAGTTATGAGGTGACTAACACAATAGCTGCAATGTTCTACTTTTTTAGTAATGATGCATAAGCGTACAGACACTGCCCTGCTTTGTCTCGATCTTTAAAACAATGACACTCAGAACAAAAGGGGATCTTAAGAGCATTAGCCCACTGATGCAGAAATGAGCACCATATGCGCTCCTGATCTCTCACTGGAAATCTGTTTCGTTTTAAGCAAAGCAGAACTGGTGCACATTTACTGTTATGGAAGTATACACGATGTGCAAGAGCAGAGAGAGGAAACAAGGAAAAGCGGGTTAACAGGTTGTTCAGCTCATCCCAAAATATGTTCATCTCCCCCAGTCCTCAGAATAATGATGAATTTGACGATAAAACTGTCACTCTTCATCTGCTGTGTTTATTTTCAGCTTTTATTGCACGTCTTGGCCTCGGAAAGCTTCATTGACTGAATGCAGAAATGGTTTGGCTTCCAGACGCGAAGAAGCAGCTCAGGGGAAAGTTTACAGTCAGCACAATGCCCCCATTTGCTATATTTACATGGCTAGTTAAGGTGTTTACCTTAACAACATGCTTCGGTTTACTTTTAGCCTCCTTAGGGCTCTGACCTTACTAGATAGTAAGGAGAGGAAGAAAACTAGTTTTGCAGAAACTGAACAGAGCCTATAGCCCTGTTAAAACCAGCAGAAGTGGTCCATATAGACATTAAGTGAGGGCGGGGGATGCACTATGGCCTCTGGCTGTTTTGCTTTCTGCGAGACGTTTCTAGCTTCTATCAAGGTTTTTCAGATCCTTACAGCCTGAGGCCAGAAAAAAAAAAAAAAACATCCATACTGTCATATTTATCAGTTTTATATTTCTCCAAATTGTTACATCATAGGAAAGCCATCAGAAATGATTATAAGGGTTTTGATATTACACTGATATTCAACAAAGCTGTGATGTTTTCCAGTTTCATCATGTTATTTCAAATCAGATGAAAGAATGCTGCCATGTTGCGTGAATCTGACATTAGTTGTTGTCGTAAATGTGCAGCCAGCATCAACCCGATAAGGCCTATTAATGTCATATGGAAATGGATTAACGGCTGCCGCAGCCTGACTCTGGTGCATTTATGATGGATGAGGGGTATCTCAGATTTTCAGCAGGGGGACGTGCATACCAAATACCTGTGGCAACCTGTGTAAAGACACAAAGCTTGGATCCTCTAAGTCGTTATCTCTTTCCTTCTCATGTCTCTTAAAGGCAATAGTAAAGGATGTTTTCTGGTAAGAGAAGAAAAGAGGAATAATTACCTTTTATGTTTGCTTTCATGTAAAACGTACAGTGTGAATTGTTATACTCTACGATGGCTCAAAGCATTCTGCTGTTATGGTATTGATTTACAGTTCCCTTCATGGTTACTTGACACCCCTGGTAAAGTTGTATGAAATTAAATTAATTCAGCATTTTATTGCAGGAGCAATATTTAGCTAAAATAAATGCATAAACTTCCTTTTCTGTATTTGTCTTATGAAAACTTTTCTAATCTTGTCAGCATTGCACAGATAAAACAATAGGGCATGCTTTAGAATAGAATTGCAGGCTTTCTTTGTTCACATTTCTTAATGTATAACTGTAGAGGAATATCATCTGTATGACAGAAAGGTAAAATGTGCATCCCATCCATTGGTTTTAATCCTAAAGAAAGTTATTTAAAGTAAAAGATTTGGAACCGAGGATTCAACCTTGTGGAACTACATGACTTATTCAGATCCACAAGGGATATGCCTGAAAAGGTCGTCTTGGTCTTCAGTTTTTTCATTAGTTTAAAAAGCTTAAATATTGTGGGTGAAATATTTTCTCCTAACAAGAAAAACAAACTGAAATTTCAGAAGAAAAATAGAGAAATCAAATAGTTTTCAACAAATGAGATTATTAATCTGCTATTTAAACATTGTTTAATACATGTATTTCCATTGCAAATATGCACAATCTCAGAAAAATATGTTTTGATCCATCTAGTTACCATTTCTCTTCATGAAAAGCTCTTAAATCCCGGTTTATTAGAATAACTTGGACCTGCTCTTCATGTCAAAACACAAAAATCAGCCACACTTTGGAGCAAAGCTCCAACCTGGACCTCCTTAAAATCTACTAAACGTATTCTATGAACGTTTATAATATTCACTGCATTAAAGCTTGAGACAAATAAAGGCAAAATTACTGTTTCTAGGTATAAAATACTGGCAACTTGTAGTAGAATAATGGAGAAACATTTAATACCTTCCTGTGGCTCCTCAGGCTCAGGTTCTGACTGACAAGTCCAAACTGCGGGTAACCAGGACCCTGGTGAATCAGTCACATAAGCTTTGGATCGAACAAATCAAACACAGTTGATATATTTTCAGCTAACTGCTCAAACTAGTCAAGAATATATCTAATCTTGTCAAAAGTCTGGCTTTCAGCATTTGTGTGAAGAACTGTGGCTTAAAGGTAAAAATCTCTTTGACGTCAGGTTTTCATGACATCAAAGCAACTCTGAACTCCGTTCCTATGAAGAGAAACGTTTGTACATTCTTTCATCATTACTCTGAAATATAGCATTCGCTCTTTCTTTAAAGATGCATCAGTAGAAATTATTTATTGCTTCAGGCTTGCATATTACAACCAACATCCTTTGTCAGATGAGCGAGCTTTCCAAATACACAGGGTTTACAAAAGGAAAGGGTTGTAAAAAAGAAAGGTACTATCCAAAATAGCTGACATCAACTGCAAATTTACTTTTATCTCTTGGAAACCCGAAAGCTAGTGATAAAACATGATGTAATGCAGGCAATGAACTGTTAAAAACACAATGTGGGAGCTCAGAAAGCAAGCATTGGGACACAGGAAAAGAGAGATGTGTAAGAGATGGGCTTTCACTGGGAAATAATTGGTACCTCCCATTACAGATGTTCAGCCCAACCGTTCCCATGACACCCATCGCTGCCGCGTCAACAACCATAAAGAGGTGCATATATCAGCGCCTGGACGGAGCTGAGACATTTATGACTAAATGATCTTTGTCACGGCTTACTTCCTGTTTGTTTGAGATGCAGGAGACGGCGGTGGCGGCGGACAATAGCAATCTGAAATGATTTCCACATGAGAGTCAAAGTCAGGGCAAATGTAACAGTGAGTGCAATGTTTGCACCAACTGACAGCAAGGCCATCTGTTCGGTATAAAAACAGAAATGAGACGGTGTGTTTATGTGTGTATATCCTGGGAATAGTGTAAACTGCACATTGACATAGTTTGGCTATATAATACCCCTTCCACTCACTGTGTGACATTAAATCAGACTAAATTTTTCTTATTTTGATCAGTGAGAATTAACTATATTTTTCTATTTCCTAAACACCACACATGACACACTTTCACACTTTATGGGCAGATGTTTGCACATTTCCTTAACATTTTCACACATCTGCGTTTCAAGCTATTTGCCTTTTAGCAAAGCCCAGATCATAATGGTGGTTAATTACCATATTTGAGTTAAATACAGACACGCCTGAGGGTGTATTTAACTGGAAATAATGCAGAATGTGTAGAAGCTTGCCGTCTACTTTAAAACTTTATTCAGTCTTTTTAATCTAGTGTACCAAAATGTGACGTCATGGCTTCCCTTCTGTGTCCTGTAGCCCTCATTTGAGCACTGGTGAATAATGAATGAGTGAATGGAGGGTGATACTTGGACAGCCCCTGGTGGAGATGATCATAAAGTGAATATCTAAAATGAGGCTTAGATCTTTTTGGAGTTCTAGTGAGACCACCTTGACCTGTAACGGCCCTGGCAGCTGAAATTCAATTAAAATGAAGCAGACTCCAGAGTAGAGGGAGGTGATTATGAAACCATGTTTGCACTGTTATGCAAAGCTAAAAAAAAAAAAAAAAAAAAACACAGGCAAAGAGTTTTAGTTCTACATTTTAATGCTTTAAAACCCCTGCATCCATAGCTACTTTTAAAATACATTTAATTTCAGTGAAAAACCAATTAAGCTTTCTATACATACAATTTTTCATAAAGGGCAATTCCAAGTTGGCCTCTTAACAGTTCATTTGGGGTTTACATGTATCTAAAAGGGGCATTTTGAATTGAAGCTTAAATCAACCAGCAAATAATTGGTTATAGAAAACTAAGCTTTCCCTCAGGCACTTAAAACAAGAAATGTCATTTAGGTGATGTAGATGTGATTTGATCTACATATAAAAAGGAACTTTTCACTATGAATCCAAGATCCCCATTTCCTAAATATCATGCATCCCAGATGTCAGTGCTCTTTATCCAACTCTACTGGAAAGGTAAGAGAACATCTTACTTTACTGGGTTTAATATGTAAAAGTCAGCAATTGAATATTAGAGATCCATCCAAATCGCCGCAGCATCTAAGGTTACAGAAATAATTATAGCATTTTAAAATAAATGGGAGTGTGACCAAAAAAAAATAAAAAAATAAATAAGAATAGAAAATTAGGCAGCTACAGATTATAAATCCTAGGGAGATTTAGAAAACAGGAGCATTTGAAAAAAAAAACTGGTGACTCTGATTAAAAAACAAAAAACAAAAAAAAAAACACAACAAAATTACCGTTTAAAAAAAGGCACCTTAGTCCCACTGTTAAAACTAGACTAATATTTCAAGGTTCATAAAATATTTTCAGAACCTTTGTGATTAAACGTCCACTTATAACTAGTTGAATGACATCTCCGTCATAGCCCAATTGGGTCTCTATCGCTTTAATCGGCACTAAACTACCTTGGCTTTGCTCCATTTAGTCATCAATCCAGTCCTGGAAGGCTGGGTCCTTCAGAGGATGTGAAAATAAGGAGGCGGGAAGAGTTTGCCAATAGATCCTAACAGTTGTTAGCTGACATCGCCCCTCACTCAACGTAAGCTCCGTTGCCTAGCAACCATAGTAATTGTTGCAAAAAGCAGGCAAAGAATGGATTCCAAAGTTCTCCCTACTCTTCTGTGCTAATTTAATTTCTAAGGAGTTGTCACAGATATCAGATTTGTAGTTCACACACTGCAAAGATATTGGAAACCAATTTGTAAAGGGACAGATAAAACCTTTTATTAAACTAAACATTACCCGCCACATATCTGACTCACTAACCAATTAAATTAACTATTTTCATGAATTCAAGACAAAACTATTTACATACTTGCATTATATTAAACTGCACTTATATTCACCACTGTTCGGCACCATTTCCGTTTTACCTCTGAGCAGTTGGCTTCCTTGGGCTTGCAATGAATCATGGGATACCCAAGGCTACGAAGCATACAGCGGACCTGTCCTTCCAACCAGACGGAAAGAAGGCCGGATTTGTCGGCCGCATAACGAGGATCCTTTGAATCCTTACAGGCCCCGCCCTATAACGTAATCTGCTGACGAAACGTAGTTCTGCAAATTGCAAAGGGTTGATATTGAGAGATTGCGGCACCTTCCTGCTCGGATCCATGCGTGTGTTTACTGTGAAATTACCAAACATTAATCTGTTTCAAGTCTCTAAACTGGTGAGGACCTCAGGGGAATCGGGGGAAGCGATGCAGGAATACAATACAAAACCAAAGTGAAACATTTATCTTCAACATCGTCATATGACATTGTTGTGTCACAGTTAGATTCTTTACCTCATCGCTATTCATGTTTCTCACAGCTACTGGAAACAGAAATAAAGTTCACTCCAACTGCAGGGAACT
This sequence comes from Cyprinodon variegatus, assembly GCF_000732505.1. Classification (NCBI taxonomy): domain Eukaryota; kingdom Metazoa; phylum Chordata; class Actinopteri; order Cyprinodontiformes; family Cyprinodontidae; genus Cyprinodon; species Cyprinodon variegatus. The sequence goes on from NW_015151054.1 coordinate 105,269, forward strand.
GGGTGACCAGGTCTTTACCACTCTGCTCCTCATGTGTTACGTTGTATTCAATATAATACATATTTTTTCCACTGGGAAGAGCCAAAAAAATGAAAGATCTTGAGTACTACTTTAAGCATGTTGGAGGAGCTGTGATGCTGTGGGCTTTTTTATTATCCATACAACAATGGAGAACTTTTTAAGAGGGAATGGTATCATTAACTCATTGCACCAATAAGAAGTTTACCATTTAAATAGAAATCTGGTGGAGAAATAGTTGAAATAGGTCAACATTGAGTCCATTAATTGGCTAATGTTTTATAATATTAGACATCTTACATGTCTTTACAAAGGGTGGAAATTATTGTGAATGATTTTCTATATATCCTGCAATATCAGCTCAATCTCTACCCTTCTTACCTTTTATTCATTTTGTCTTTTATTGTACCTTCTGGCGTGACAAAGCCAAATTCTGTCTTGCAGAATGCCACTTGACACGGCGGACAGGTTTTCACACGATCCCTGTCGAGTTCAGGCAGAAGAGGAGAGATCATCATTTTACTTTGGTGTGGCTGCTGATGTAAATAGATATATTGTAATCTTAGGAGGATTAGGAAGGGAATATTGCATTTGATCTTCAAAGAGCTGCTGGTTTTCTTGGTATCTTGGGTAAAGAAAAGTGTGGTTAAGGCCCCCAAGAAAAAGAGAAAATGACACAGAGTTAAGCTTCGATTCATTTCCATTACAAAGACAAGTACCTCGTTCTCATTCTCGTCCATCTTCACCTCCATATCATAGCACTCTTCATCCGACATGTCAGTCACTCTGTAAATCCTTACAGATCTCTCCAGACAACTCAGGCTCCTTTAAACCGCTACAGGGCAGAAATAAAAAGGAAGAAAGAAATTTCTTCATCAAATGACATGTAGAAGCCCCGGTTTTCAAATTTCACCCTGTCTTAAAGCAGACAGGTTGCAAGGCATTTTTTAGCAGATTTTTAGAAAGCATTGCATAAAGCAGCAATTGGTGTCTATGTGACATTTTAGGAGAAATCTCAGCTGACACTAATGTTACAGGCAATACAAGACCTTCCTGAGGTCTGTCAGAGATTTAGATGGAAGTAAAACCCATTTTAATCAAGAGGAAAGAAGCAGTATTTCACGTCCTCTTCATAGGTAGGAATGTTTACAGTTTTTCCACCAGCTTAACATCCTGTAGTGGTCATATTTACTGAATAAATCAGAACCCCAACATGAACTAGGGTAAATTCTAAGTAAACTTTGAATTTATTATGAATTCTCTCTGCTTTCATATTATAATAATTCTTCCATTATTTTTTTTTTTTGGTCTAACTTATATCATTTAAACTACCAAACAGGTTTTAAATCAGTCAAAGAATAAAACTGTTTTCAGTTTTAGAGTTTTTTTTTATTTTTACAAGGATGAGAAAAAAAGCAGCTTGGTTCTAAGGTACCGGTACTTGGAGAGCACTTTATTAAAACTAAGGATCCAAAAGTTCTTCACACTACAGTCACACACTGATGGTGGTAAGCAACAGCTTGCCTGGGGCACGCCGCCATACAATCAGCACCACCAGGCCCTCTGACCTCCATCAGTAGGTCAGAGGGCCTGGTAACAGCACAGATGAAGTGTTGTTCAAAGACCCATCTACAGAGCACAACCCAGCAGTTACAGAACCCCTTATAAAGCATCCATTTTACTTAAATTTTTCAAATTAATATTTGCCAAGCACCTACTTGATCACTTACTTCTATCAGTTTAGCATAAAAACCCACTTCTAAGCCTTTGGGACTCTAGAGAACCACAGAGAATCCTTAACCCCAAACAGAAAACATGGAACAAATAACCTATACAGAAGATTTACCAAAATAACTCTAAGAGAACATAAGCAGCTCATCCAGTAGGTTAGAGAAGAACCCAAAGCATGATCTTAATCATAAAATATGATCCAAGTTATTACTGGCCTCAATGTTTATTATAGATATGTAAGAAAGACACTAGATAAAAATTGGATCCACGTAACAGAACCAAGACTAATGTAAACGATAAAGAGTCTTCTACTCACTAAAAATCATATGGAAGATTCCAACTACCAGGGTTTTCCATGGGGAGATTTTTGCAGCCCCTGACAGCAATGAGAGAATGATAGAAATAAGACTTAGTTTAATGCTAAGCAGGGTATAAACAATATATATTTTTGTCACATCAAGTTTGAAAAAAAAAAAAAAAAAAATACACAGGCAAAGAGTTTTAGTTCTACATTTTAATGCTTTTAAACCCCTGCATCCATAGCTACTTTTAAAATACATTTAATTTCAGTGAAAAACCAATTAAGCTTTCTATACATACAATTTTTCATAAAGGGCAATTCCAAGTTGGCCTCTTAACAGTTCATTTGGGGTTTATCTAAAAGGGGCATTTTGAATTGAAGCTTAAATCAACCAGCAAATAATTGGTTATAGAAAACTAAGCTTTCCCTCAGGCACTTAAAACAAGAAATGTCATTTAGGTGATGTAGATGTGATTTGATCTACATATAAAAAGGAACTTTTCACTATGAATCCAAGATCCCCATTTCCTAAATATCATGCATCCCAGATGTCAGTGCTCTTTATCCAACTCTACTGGAAAGGTAAGAGAACATCTTACTTTACTGGGTTTAATATGTAAAAGTCAGCTATTGATTATTAGAGATCCATCCAAATCGCCGCAGCATCTAAGGTTACAGAAATAATTANAAAAATTGGGGCACCTAAGTAGGCTCTTTCTGACGTTTGGCCCAAGTGACAAGATACCACTAGGCCTACCTGAGAATTTTGCAACAATCTGTTGACTGACTAGTGACTAGACAATAATTGGGATGTTTTTGGATCATATGCTATTAAAGCTAAACCCCAAATATCCTCAGACTCCTGGCAGTTTTAGATTTTAGGTACATATTTATCCTGACTGGAAGTAACATTAATGTGGTGTACCCCAGTCAGTCTCAACTTGAATATCATCAAGACCCAATGAAAGGGCCTTAAGATTAGGGTCGATAAGGCCTTCAAATCTCAAAGACTTTTCTCATCACCAATGATCATCGAAGATGGCTCTTCCTTGATGATTGAACACTAATTTCAGAAGAACTCATGCCTCTCTCTTATGGATGGACATAAATACACAAAATTCTGGTTTTGTCTGTATAATTGTGTACTGTGTACTATGAATTGTACAAAGCACTAATATTGGGCCTCCGCAGGTCAGCTTGACCTGCGGAGGCCCAATATTTAATTGAGAGGCAAGACAAAACATAGGTTTTGGTGGCCTTATTAAACTCCAGCTTGTGCACACCAACACCTTACTCTAAAACAAACAAACAGCATGTTATACCCAACTCAATTCATGTGACATAAAAGGAAACATGAAAAGGGATTATTAAGAAAAAGAAACAAAATTAATATACATACACCTACAGCAAAACTAACCATACACCCAAAAATAATATTTATTAAAATATAAATCAATACAATTAAACAAATCTAACTGCTGAGGAGCCAAACCAGGAAAAGGAAGGTAATTTAATCTAACATAAACAAACTAAGGAAAACTAATTTACCTTCATGTTTACACTTCTTTCCACAGGCAGGATGGCCAGTCCTGCTTCACAAGAATGCATGTAAAAATGTCCAAACAAAACTACAATAAAGAACTAAAACAACCCAACTATTTGTTAAAACTTAATACTACATAACACAAAATCAATAATCATATTTCATGGGTTGATGGGACTCCTGGTCCCCATTTGTTAATGGTGTTTATAAAGAATTATCATCACAACCAGGAGACCTACCATCTGCTATGAAGAACTATCTTTTAGTTCAGAAAAGCCTAAATAAGAAACTTTTGGGCGAAATCTAAAATAATCTATAATATTAAAATAATCTAAATTATTATTATTGAACAAAACATTTTATTAATTAGTGACTACCAATATCAATGCTGTGATGAGGTTTGTAAAAGCTGAAAAATGCAATTGGAAGAGCTTCATCTTTGTGCTCCTCTGTATCCCTATGTTTATCCATATGGGTAAAGAAAATCTAAAATGAATTTTCTGGCAGGACCTAATCCTAGTCAGTCTCAATCTGATGCAGCCCGATTTATCAAACAGTGCTTCCAATATATATCTTTATGCCAAATCCTTTTTTTATTATTTAAAGCTACTCAGAGAAGGTTAAGCAGGTTCAAACTTACACAGTATAACTAAACAAGAGTAACACCTGCTAGGCTCAGACCTCCACCAAGACAAACATCTCTTTGCTTCGAGAGCAGCTGATCCATTATTTATTGGTCTCTTCCCTTTCCTCTACTCAACCAAGTTTCATAAAGTTTAGTCAGGGAACACTTGCACAGCCTTATGTGGTGCTGAGAAAACAGCAGTGAAATTAATCACCAACTCAGAAAATAAAGTAATACAGTGGTGACCTACACTTAACAACCCACAAGGTGAAAACTGCCTTTTGTGCTTAATCGTGCTGAATATACATGACTTATTGCTCTTCTTTATACATCCATTCCTATAACAAAAAACATTTGTCCATTTTGCACATCTTTTCTGTTTCTGCCGTTAGTGAAAGTGTCTTGCAAAAAACACATTTTATTATGAAAAATAACCAGAGTAAATCAAAGTATAGTTTGAAAATGAGGATTTATTTCACTGATGGAGGAAAAGCTCCCAGACATGCCTTGGAGTTCTACAGCAAAAACAACAGCTGAGCATTAAGCTGCCAAGAACTGGGTTCACAATTCAAATGCCTTTAGACGTGAAAAGAGTAACTTTTCAGAATGTAAGCATTTTTCATCAAATCTGATAGTAATATTTAAGTCGATTGTGAGCCTTTACTGCTACATTTACGTTTGCTTACTTTCAGCTTTCATTAGCGGATCTGTGTGCCAACTGCAACTCCCTTCCTTATATGTGTCATACCAACTTAAAGTGTATTATCGTCACCTAAAAGGGCTGGAGTGAGAAACAATGCATCTTACTCTGCTTACATTTGAGGTCACCAAAAAAATGTGCTTCTGTGAACTGGAAATTATAGTTTCTAAAAATCACGATTTTATTCAAAATCCAATTAACTGTCCAGCCCTAATGATGCATAACAGTTTTTGGTTGATATCTTTCATTAACGGCTTACTTACCAGAAATGATGGGTCACACTGAGGTGCAAGCAATAGTAAACGTCACACAGTAAGCATTTTAGACAAAAGCTGTACAAAGTAGGAGATCAATGGTCGGTAACCTGAATCCTGATATCAGAATATTGATCTTTGTTGCTTTTTTTTCTCCAAGCTAAAACAAAATGACTCCTCGACCGCTGTGGTCTGCTGCAGGGTTTGTTTGCAGAAAGAAAAATAAAATCCAACTTTTAACTTTTACCTTTGGTAAAAGTTGTTAGATAGTTAATAAATAAAAAGCAAAACACACATAGGCAAAAAGAAAAATGAAATTTAGTTATCGAGGGCTTAAACAAGAAGATTATATATATCTAAAATAAAAGCACATTTGTTTGGCAAAAATCTATGATTCATAACCAATAGAAATAGTCTAATTCAACAGATTAGGATGTAGAGAGTGCAATTTGGCATGTCATATATATAGGGGGACTCGTGATCTGTTTATAGCCTTTATATCATATTATAGCCTATTTTTATCTCAACCAGTTTAACCACACCTTGCAAAAACATCTTTCAATTTGGAAACAGTCTGCAAATCATTTTGTTAAAACCAAGGGATTGTTTATTCTTGGTACTCTGAATAATTTGTTCCTATGGTTACTGGGCAAACCTTCAGAATGTATTTCATCTCTCTTCTTAACTGTATTTAACATCAAGTAAAGCCTAAGCGGCAACAATAACCCATGCATCTATTCTGTAGAGCTACATGGATACTGTGGGCCATAAGTGTTCAGATGGGACTCAGCACTTTGCCTCCATTATACTAAAGGGCATTTTTGTCACAATGCAAGTGTCTAAAGTGTGGATCACACTCTAAAAGCATGTAGGAAAGTAGCAGCCCAGGATGTTTGAATAATGCACTTATAGACAAGACTTCTGTCAAGCAAACCAAACCCATGTGTGGAGTTGATATGAGGATTTTCTTTCCATCAAAACCCTGAGTAGAAGGCTTCTTGTCAAGTCTAGAGCTGAATCAGCTTCTATTGAATACTATGCACAGTGTCAAACACATGCTGAAAGAATCTTGAAAATGTTTTTTTTTTTTATCTCTTAGGCTTTAGGCATTTATTTATTTACTTGCAATGTTACAAAAGCAGTAGAACTGGTCAAAATCATCAGCACAAGGAGAAGAAACATTTATGCCAGTTAATATAACAACCAATTGACTGTTAACTCACTACTCTATCAACCAGATAACCAATTTACTTAAAGAGATTAACCTCTGAACTAATCAAACTAATTTTTCCGCCAGCTTTTATTGTCATTACATTGTCACAAGTACAGAGCAATGAAATTTATGCATTTAACCCATCCACTTGGGGAGCAGTGGGCCGCCATTGTGCGGCACCAAGGGAGCAGTGTGGGGTTAAGGTACTTTTGCTCAAGGACCCAGAGTGGCTGTCTGTGGGAGTGGGGCTCGAACTCATAACCTCAGGACTGCAACCTCTATGCCCTAACCGCCATTCCCCTAAATTCACACTACCCAATCTATAGACTGTTCAACTTAACAGCCCACTAGCAGACTAGGAGTCTAATCTTCAAATAGCAGAATAGAAGTTATCATTTTGGAGTTGGAAGTAATAATTCTTTAAGCAAATAATCAAAAGGATAAATATTATGTAAGGTACACTTAACAGAATGGTTTCAATATAATACAAACAAAGGTGAAAAACAAAAATAAAAAGCAGTTCAGATTTAAATATCATCACAGATATCAGACATCTATCATAAAACCTGGAAGAGCTGACCATCAGTTCCTCCCTCTAAATCCCCTGTGACGGTGAAAAATACTTCTTAAACAGCTAATCTACAACCAACATCTCTCAACACCTGCATGGCTCATGTGCAAAACGGCCCATAATAATTCCATATAGAAAAAACAAAAAATGCTTCATTCACAGCATGGAGGGAGGGATTTCCCCTCCCTCCATGCTGTTAACCCAAATTTGTCTGTATTTTAACACAAATCATTGGAAGACCAGGCCCTAAATAAGTAAACACCCTGACAATCAACACACTTTCATAGAAACTGGCTAAAATATTAAACATGGGAAGCCAGCACCCTAAAAAAAACCAAAAAACAAAAAAAAACAACCATACCTACTTGCCAAGCAAAAAGCTGGTCAACCGAGCAACAAACCATCAAACTCATTCATTAACTAACTACCCAACCAGTTAAATGACCTTCCAGCTGACCACCTAACCTAAGAACGGTAACAAACCAAAAGAGAAGCCATCCTACAAACCAACCAAATGAGCAGTCAAAAACAACTAACCCAACTACCATATTAACCAATGAAACAACTTACTAAGCAAGAAAGCAGATACCTTGTCGAGCTAATAACACTTCAAAATCAGGTGCACAGAACTGGATTAACTACTAGAGAACGCCTAATACAGAACTAATAAGGAAATAATGGACATTTACCTGGGTCTTACTGGGTAACACCAAGCCCAGCCTTAATATGGGACTACTACTTGGTTACTTGGGAAACACAGATTATCTAATCAGGAAATAACATGCAGTTTCCAAGAAAAAAAACAGTAACTAATCAGGAGCTAATTGGTATCTGCCATGGAAACCAAAGAGGAACTAATGATGAACTAAAGAGTAGTTAACCAGTCCTTTTTAGGGGACTAGTGGTTCGTTACTGTTAAATCAGATTAGAAATAGCAATGTTAGTCTGAATAAATGCAAAACCTGTGAAGTTACAGCTTATGAAAAAATATTTTACTAACGTACCACATTATCGCCTTGCTATTACCTGTATGTTATGGATGTTCTTGAGTCAAGGATCATATCTAATTACTAAGGAATTAATCAATACCCAGTCAGTACCTGATCATTAACTAATATTTTTGGTTTAGTAAAGTAAGTAATAGTTACTGCTTAGTTACTCTGTGTTTCCCAAATAAGCAGTATTCCCATAATAAAACTGGGTGTTCCCCAGTAAGTACTGGTTAAGTATCCATTAGTTTCTGTTTAGTTTCCCAAGCGGTGTCTAGTAGTTAATCAATTTTTACCCTTTTGTACTGTATTACTGTCATGCTAAACAAACTACCATAATTAAACACAGCAATTAAAACAAAAATCTTATAAAACCTACATTAAAATAATTAAGAATTTTATGCAAAAAAAACAAGATTTTTTTATATATTTCATTTATATTTCATTTAGATATTTATTTTCCAATTATCAACTTTTTTTAAAATGTTACTTTAGCGTTAGAAACATGGACATATTTTAAATTTCCTCAATGGAATCAATAAAATCTGTACACTGCAGTCAAAAAAATGTGTGCTATTATTTTATATAAAAATATCACTGACAAAATATGCTGGAAAAGATATGCTGTTTGATGATACAGTTAGACCATGAAACCATTTATGCTTTTAAAATAAGCATAAAATCTATGGGTCAACAATTGTTTGTGTTTAATGCTTACAATAAGGGAAACATCAAGAACATTACATGAATAATTAAGACAAAAAAAAAAGAAGTTTTTGTGGATTGAGTGATTGTAACACAAGGTAGTGTGCTGGAGGGAAAACCGCACCCCTTGTGGTGATATCCCAGCAGAGGAGCACCAACACAATGAGATAAGGAAGTGGCTGGCTTACGATCGCAGCTGTTCCAACGCACCATATGGCACAGATTACACCATCAGTAGATTTAATTATATGCAATTAAACTACTTGCTGTAAGTTATTGGTGTTGTGATGCCAAATCACATCTGTATAAGATAATTTAACAAGGTAATTAACAAACAAATATGTTAATCGTATTGTAATGTCTAACACAGTTATCCAACCTCTTTAGTCATCTTTTTAAATGCATTGCTCTATTGCTTGCTCTATTTAAAGAATTCAAACGCTCAGGTGATTAAAACCGCAGGACTACTTTCATAACCAACATGCTGACCCCGGCCAGCCGGTCATATCTCATCCCTCGATTTCTCTCCCAAAAACGCTATTACCAGCACCTCTCCCGGGACTGGCTTGACAAGATCCTTACCGAGCTCAGGATAAAAACACCTGACCCTTTCTTCCTCATCACACGCAGAGATGAGGGGACCCGAGTGTGGAACAAAAGTTCATCCTGCGGGTTAATAGGGTCCGTGGATGAAATGTGCATGATAAAAAAAAAAAAAAAAAAAAAAAAATGAAGGTGAAGACATTTTCTAGAAAACAACCACCTCTCTTCGATTTCCTCTCCATCTTGCCTTCTTGTGTGGCCAATTGCCCTTCAGATGTTTTGAAGGAGAGTTGGGGAAGATAAGATTTCATGCGGTAATTGAGGCTTAGGGAGCATAATGGTGCCTCTGTCATGGTGTCTGCTGTACCAAAGACTTGCACAAGGCTGCCGAGTTAAGAGGCCATCTACTTTAGTGTTAGCAGCGTGACATTTCACACTGGGGCTGAACTTCTGACCTTCATGATTACACATTGTTCTGCTAGTTCCACTGACCTTATTAGCTCCTCTGAGTTTAAACACACATGCATGCATACACCCATAGGTCTTTAATATTCTCTCACAATGTTAGGATTTGGCCTTCTTACAACGCAGTCTACAGTTGACCACAGAAAAGACGGCAGCAAAAACTATTTCTTTCCCTTTGTAATACAGAAATGTGCACACTTAGACATTTTATATTGCAAATGAATAAAGAACAAGAGGAGGAGGAGGATGACAGGAAGGGGTGATGAAGCCAATGCACCATTTTACAAGTAGGCGATCTGACACCAATAAAACGCGGTGTTATTGGGAGAATTACGAGCTCCGATAATGTGGGAGGATATGAGCCACCAGGCCACCCTGAGAGACCCGGAGTTATGCAATACCAGCAAAGTGAAATTCAAACGCAAATTCAAAAAGCAATCAGGCGAGTGCAGAGACTTGACCCATTTGTAGGCGTCGTTGCTCATGCTTGAAATTAAGAGACTAATGGCTAAATGATAACTCAGTATTATCAGACAAATTATCCAGTTGGTTAGTACTAAACCATTAGTATACCAAAGCTAAGGTGTCACAGAATAATTGTATCATCTTTAGAAATACCTGACAACTTGTTTCAGTCCTGGAAGCGAATTGAACATATGTTGAACATGTTGGAGAGATAACTATGAGGTACTACAGAAACAGCTTTGATGCTAAAAAATGGGCAATCATATAATTCTTACAAGGAACAACTGAAACTTACATGAATGAGGATCATAGGCGACAGACGAATCCAAATCAAACGTTACAACATAGAAGATGATGGGAAAAACCTGAAGAATTGAGCATAGAGGTAGTTAAAAACAGAGCATATTCCCTGGGAGGAGTAATTAGTGGAAAAAAGAACAGGTGAGTCTATTTAAATAAATAGGCTGCAGCTGTAAGGGAGCATGAGATGAGACACTAAGGTGGACCAGCAAGAAATTACACAATGAATGATAAAGAAAAACATGGTGGACAAAACTGACCACAAAATAAACCCAAAATGACAAAGAACTGAAAACTGGTGACTAAAAGGAAAAAGTCCTCCAGATTGTGACATAATGTGTCACTTAATTCTCAGATTACATATTAAATATTTAGCAATTTGACATTAAAACTTGATCTTATGTTGAACACAGCACTCATGTTATTGTTCATGAAGTTATATACAGACATTATAACTTATACTGTTCATTTTGACCTATAAGGCGATGTAGCCTTTTAACAAAACCCACAGGCAGGAGCTCTTTTCTACTTTTCTTACATGCTCAGGATGAGGGATTGCTGCAATGTCAATGATGATGAAATCTTCTGAGTTCTCTTAGAAAACTTCAGTTTAGATAATAAATTGAACTGATTAGTTGTTTGATATGTATTACAAATTTTGGATCTATACAATTGACTTGCAAAGCCTTAAGATCTTTGCTGTAAATTTGTGCTATATGAATATTTCATTTATTTATTGACTTGCTCCAGCAGCCTTAATTCCAAAAGTCACTAGACAGTAAACAGGAGAAGATGGAAAAAGGAATAAAATGCACAACATTAATTATGTTTGGGATTTGAACCTACTTTGAAGACTGTGGCCTCCGCCATTACCCTGGACTTGGAGGAGAATGCGTCTGTTCTTGGTGTTGGATTTTATGAAATAAATTTTCCCCCAAAATTCGACCTATAATCCAGTGCCATTTTTCCTTTTTTATTATGCATCTTATGGCTGGTGCCACTTGTACTCCGGAACAACCTCTAAACCAGAAAATACGGTAATTTGGAGATTTGTTTTCTGCAATGATGTAAGAGCAGTTAGGATGTTTTTTTTTTTTTTTTTTTAACATGCACCTATATTCATCCACTATACTTTTAATCATTTACTGTTCTGTATTATACCTACTGTATATATTAAATGTGTTTAGTTTGCTATTTACTTTGAGGACTCCTTGGCGACTTTCAGAGGCAGATACCTCTGTCTTCCCCCTTAAACACACAAAAAAAACTGCTTTTGTAGAGCATATATATATATATTTTTTTATCAACTTTAATGTTGCTGAGGTTTTCTTGACAGTTTATGGTTGATATACAAACAATGAAAATGTCAAATTAATTTGGAAATTCCCCCTCAGAGTATCACAACTGTCATGGAGGGGAGCTGCTTTGTTAATTATGTCCACATGGGAGTAACACATTCACAATGATTGGCTAAGAGTGGGCATGGCCACTCCTTGCTCCCCATCTAGCTCCGCCCCTATCAGGAACTACTTCCCAGGTTTCACTCCAAATGACCAAGTAGCTCAAAAATTCCTTGTCATGTCTTCTTTATATAGAATAACCTCCTACCAAAACAAACTATAGCTCTCCCAGTTTTGTTAAAAAAACTGAATATTGGTTATGAAGATAATGACACGTGGTGAAAAAAGATTAGAAAGCACAAATAAGTATGGGTGAAGTATGGGAAGATGGCAAAACCCGAAAGCATTTTTCTAAATTCCTTTTGCGTAGCTCTTAGATCCATGGCATATAATTTACAACATGGTTTGTTGGGGTCCTTAAATATTATACTGCATATATCTCTTTAAATACCTTTGGAGAAGTTATTAAATGAAGGAGTTGCTTTATGTAACATTTCTTACAACCTGTGCAGCTTCGATCTTTGCAAGCTGCTCTGACTTGGACCGTATCCAGGTCTCCCAGAGACTCTCAACACGAAGGAGCAGATCCAGGAAGCACAGAGAGAATGGGTCAATATTTTTTGGCAATAATCAGCCCAGCAGACATAACCTATATGAAGCCCACCTCCCATTTACCCACCATCAAAGAAAACAGAGCCTGCTGATAGTGTTTTTGGTCAGGTGGCATACCCATAAAAGCCTCATAATTGTTTAATGGGGCATTTTATGAGGCGACACTGTGAGTCAGCGCAGGCCCGAAGGCTCTGAATTCCAGACGATAACACTTTGGGTTTGGTAATATGGGGTTAATCACAGGTGGATATTAGCTCACCGCAGGACCAAGCCCAGCTGCGCTGACGTGTGTCGCTACCTCGAGGGAAGAGGCGCATCCAAAGCTTTGTGTCTGTGTGTCTGAGCCAAGGCCGACCTTGTTGTACTGAACAGAGACATCAGAGAGGACGGAGGCATGCTGTTTCTCCCCCATGTACACAACACACTACAGACCATGAGCTTTAAAGTACTGCTTTTATGTAAGCGAGCTTGTTGAGGAACACACCGGAGAATATTGTGCATGCACTCATGCACCAAAGCTTTGCTGAAGCATGAATCTATAGACCTACAGTATATTTTCTTCCAAGATCAAAAATAACCATCCTACAGCTGTCTGGGCGCGATGATGCAGAGTAACCCGATACTGTCCCATAGCACTGCTCTTCATGACCTGAATTGTTCCCTGCAGAACGTCCTCTAACTTGTGTCAATAAACACCCTATATAAAGCAAAACTTTTAATACACCTAAGGTACATAACGTTCATACAAACCCTTCAAAACATGAGGAGTATGCAAAAGCTGTACAAGGAATAAAGCCATATGTGCACAGGTGGCAAGTTAGATGGTTTTAAGCATCACATCTGATTATACTGCAAGTGAAGAAAGGTACATTTACTGGCATCAATCATTTCACAACTCAAATTTAAAAGTTTTAATAAATATGCATGGAAAAAGGCATGCTATTTTGCATCTGTTCTTATACCTTCGATAAAAATGATAAGAAGATGCAACTTTCTTTACTGTTGGTGTTTGCTGAAGTAAGTTTCTGTTAAATCACCATAAAATACTTCCCAATAGTTACTATTAAATATGATTTCTTTAACTTTATCATTCCTAAGGCTCATTTTGCACTTATGGATGCTAGCAGAGGTGGATAATTCAGGTCCAGAAAGTAAAAACTCTACATTGTTTTCCTGGATCCTGTTCACTTAAGGTGATTAGACCCTCAGGTGATAAGTATGTGTTGTTGAGCTGAAAATTCAAATGGTATTCTAATTCTGAAAGGCAAATGGTGATCTCTGCAGAGGCTTTTTATTTCCCTAAACTGGATTATCCACCAATGGATGCTAACAACAAATCATTATGTGTCGATCTTTACGTTTTTTTGAGGCAGTTCAGGGTTTGACGACTGAACACAGTGCTTTAGATCTGTGTCCTGCTAAAAGAACTAAGTAGTCCTGTGCTTCAAATGAAGAAAATATATGGTTCCAGGAATTATGGAAAGAAGAAGCAAAAAAGGCCAAGACCATCACACTACCACCACCATGTGTGACTGCTGCAGAATCTATTTAAGGGATTTCTTGATTCTTTGTCTTTAGGTAATCAGGAACACCTGTGGCAGGAGAAATGAAGCTATATATATATATATATATATACACTATATTGCCAAAAGTATTTGCTCACCCATCCAAATTATTGGAATCAGGTGTTCCAATCACTTCCATGGCCACAGGTGTATAAATTCAAGCACCTAGGCATGCAGACTGTTTTTACAAACATTTGTGAAAGAATGGGTCGCTCTCTGCAGCTCAGTGAAGTCCAGCGTGGAACTGTGATAGGATGCCACCTGTGCAACA
>NW_015151054.1:119549-174071 GCF_000732505.1 Cyprinodon variegatus
TGTTGCACAGGTGGCATCCTATCACAGTTCCACGCTGGACTTCACTGAGCTGCAGAGAGCGACCCATTCTTTCACAAATGTTTGTAAAAACAGTCTGCATGCCTAGGTGCTTGAATTTATACACCTGTGGCCATGGAAGTGATTGGAACACCTGATTCCAATAATTTGGATGGGTGAGCAAATACTTTTGGCAATATAGTGTATATTAGGATATAAATAATAAATAAAAAGGACAAACAATGTTTTTTTCTTATTTTAAATGTAAATTATCTCGTTCCATTGGCAAATTGTCTCACTTACCTCCTAAATTCAAGAAAAAATGCATTATTTTAAGGAAAAATGACTTATTTAGATTTTTTGTGGTGTTACACTACAAGCAAATTCTGAAAATCAGTATGAATGTCTTAAAATCAGTGTATTTAGCCTTAATTTGAGTAGTAACATACATGATCTGCCAATAGAACAAGCATTTTTACCCTCAAAATAAGATCATTAGATATCTTGCACTTGAAATAACAGACTGTAGCTTATTTTTTTTTTTCTTATTTTAAATGTAATTTTTTTTTCCAATGGCAAAGTGTTTCACTTACCTGCTCAATTCAAGAAAAATGCACTTATTTTAAGAAAAAAAAAATAATTTTACCAGACTTTTTTGAAGTGGACCTGCCATAATGCTAAATGTCATAAAGCCCTCCTACAACCCTGAACATGGATAGAGTGGGAATGTAGAATTAATCACTGAATGCATTTGGGTAAAGAGGGAGTATGCAGCCTCAGTGAATTCCTTCAACGTATGCATATTGATTTCACACATTTATTACCCCGTTTAAAATGACCTAAAATAGCTTGGAGTTCTTTGTCAAAAAAAGACTAATGCTATTGCTGTTTTTTAAACAGTCACCTAGCAGTAATGTTTAATGGCTTTTCTTAGGATTTGTCCCCGACTGGATTTATTTGTAACAAATATGCTCAATTTTAGTGACTAGAATATTTCCCTTGACTCCCTTTTAGAAGACCACATATTTTTCTTGTTTATATACTGAGTTGCTTTGTGATTAAAGCATTGCGTCACCATACCAGCACCACAGTGCTGAAATTAATTTATAATTGCAAAATAAATCAGATATTTTGTCACTTGTTTGGTTGTACTTAACAATTTCTATTATTGATGGTGCCAGAAGTAGCAATTTATGTGCATCTTTTTTCTGTGCCTCAAAGCAAGAAATAAAAAAGGTAAGAAAATCCAAATTAATAAAAAATGTACATAAAAACAAGAACTTAAAAAGTACAGGGTATAAATCATGAGATGAACGCTTAGATGTGCCTAGGAGTCCCAAGTGGGCTGGTGATAGATGAATGTTTAACACAGAAACAGATGAGATGTTAAAGTCTGTTTTTTTTTCTTGTCTTCACACAAACAAATCTTCTACTTTACACCAGCGCTCTGTTAGAGTTGCTATATATCAGAGTTAAGGTGTTAAGGCACCTAATCAGACGGCTGGGCATCTGCAAGCGCAAGGCAGTTTCACTTTTGCATTGCATAGAAGTTTAAAGCTAAAAATATTCTAGAAAGGGTTCAAGGAAGATGTGTTTGTTTGGATTCAGCTAGAAATGACTATGAAAACAGAGCATTGTGACTGCAACGTTTGTTTTTTCTTATTTCAAGTGTAAATTCTCTTGTTCATTGGAAAAGTGTCTCAGTTACCTTCTCAATTCACGACAAAATGCACTTATTTTAAGAAAAAATTACTTTTTTTGCACTGATATCTGGAATATTTGGATGATTTAATGATTACCCTTTGACCCACCACCCATTATGTTGTATGCATGACATGTCTTTGTGCGCACATAAAAAACTGCTCACTCTCTCTCTTTCTCTGAAGTATGGGTGAGCCAACACGGTGAATGTCTGATAATGTAGCTGTAAAAAGTGCCGTCAAGAAGTGTTAAGTCATCCTTTTAAAATGTCTTTTTTTTTTAAGCACAAGCTTTCTGAATGGCTCGGTGTCAGGAGAAATTTGAATTCTGTATGTGGTACGGCAGCCCCATCAAAGGACCAGTAAGATCACAGGTTTTGGTCCGAATGTGTGAAATTGCTGCATTTTTCTAGAAACTGTTTTACATGCACCCTCTACAGGTTTCTCTTCTGTTTAGGTTCCTGTGCAGCCCTCCTATGGGACAAAAGACAAGACGATAATGTTTTCTTTTAACACAAAATATGATATAAAATCTCAGCTTACTGCTACCTCTTTGATAAAGCCTGTTGTATATTTCCAGGCTTGTTCTGCCTCAGATAAATACAATGCTCAAGATGTTATTTAATGTTACTGTGTTTCTCAAAGCAAGTGCATATTATTTTCTATTTGATTGCAATCACAATTTTCTTTGTCTATGGATGGAAGCATCCATAAATTTTCTATGTTTTCAAAATCATAGAGGGGGGCGAATGCTTGTGTTGTAATCAGGGGATGAGATGCAGGAACTTCTGAATAGGTCACATGTCTATCACAGACTAAAGTGCCACCCATACTCACATCTAAGTGCTGTTTTAAATTGTACATAAAAGATGGAGTTCTCACAAATGCTAGGGCTGAAAAAGTTTAGGCCTGAGTCAAGCATGATCGTCCACAGAGACACAGGAGGACTAAGAAGACCCTCAAGACCAGATAAAGATGGAAAAACAACTGTGATGCAAGCTTAAAGGAGCATTTGTCAGCAGCATTATATCAGGTTAAAGGTAAAACTTTCTATCAGTGATTCCAAACTATCAGGGTCTGACCTAAGACCAATTCGCCATGGTTACACTCTCAGAGATCCATTTTACTCATTCATTAATGTTAGGAGGAAGCTTGAGTGCCAGTAACTACACTGTGCAGAGATGCAAACTCTACACACACCGCCCTAGGTGGGATTTGAACCAAAGCACTTCTGCTGTGAAGCAAGAGTTTAACTGTGCCCCCCGTGCAATCTTTTTAATGAGAGTTCTCTTGTTAGACAAGCATCATTGGTGTAAATAGCCAACAAAACCCTAGGATGCACAATATCGGCTGAGGGATCTATTCACGCATAAGCCTAAAAAGCTTAAATAAGAACTTATTTGAAAGGCATATGCTTGTTTATTTTTTCGGTCTGTGCAGCAGCCATTTTAGTTACTGTAAGTCCAATATGTTTTCTGTAACACTACGAGATGTGCTTCAGGTTCGACTGACAAGAAAGGCTTGGAAGAGTGTTGGCGAACGTCCAACAATGATAGGCAAGACTTATTAAAACAAGAACTTCATTGAATGGCTATCTTTCTCGCTGTTAAGCCTTGAGATCTTTCCTATGCAGCTAGACTGATATACCAGACTAAATGTGAGATTGAATGTGTAATTTAGTCTGGCCCCGATGAATGACACATCAGAAGATTGTTGATGAGAACAACTCGTTGTTTTTCAAACAATGTCTGTGGCAATTGGCCAATGTTCTGACCAATGAGCGCAACTGACTGTGACGTAGAAAGCGCAACAGAAATCTGGTGAGGGAGTGTAAACAAGCAGCCTGTTGGTAAAACGCAGAATACGTCCTTTCTAAAAACGACTGAGCGTAGAGCCTCTTCCTGCTCACGTTTCAACGCATACCCCAAGTCTGGTTCTTCCAAAACTGATTCCAAAGCTGAATCAAACGAGAACTGTTCAATAGTTCTTGCCATCTTCCTTGTTGTGCTTTCTCCAGCGTCGCAAAGCTTTGTCATCAAGCTCTCAAAACCCTGCCCGCTTTGCATCCAGAAATTCAAAACAAATCCCTGCGTTGTGATTGGCCCACCAGTTCTAGGGCCTGGGGCATTGATCGAGGCTAGACCAAACTCGCAGACAAAAATGATCTTGGCCGCTGGTGGGAGGGACTAGCTCACTTTGCTACTATGCAGCCCCAGCAGCCCAGATATTCTGTTGTCTTCTCTTTTAAAGGAAAAGTCCGCTCAGCAAGGCATAAACAATGTGTCATTATTTATACCTAAAACTAATACATTCAAGGTGATTTAATGAATTAAAACAGCATGAAAGCGTTAATCAGTAAAAAATTAAAACATTATTTGTCGCGATCACGGAGTCTGGGAACGGCCATTTTTGCCCAGATATAGTAATACCTCACTGGTGACATCTTCTGGCAGTGACGTCACGGTGCGGTAAGCTTAGCACCATTCTCCCCGCTTCACAAGCAAAATCAATGGGAACTACTGGACACGCCTGCAATCAACAATCATTTAAGATTTCGAGAGGACCTAACCATTGAAATTCGTGAGAACTATAGTTAAACTGACAATGCCGACATGCATGGCAGTTGGATGTTGTAATACATCGAGTAAAAGTGAAAAAAAAATTACTTATTTCACCGTTACAATTCATGATCCACCACGGGTTCATCGTTGAATTGCCAACACATCATTAATCCTTAACTCTCTCTGCACTGGTTGTCGTCGTCGTCATGGATAATATTGTAGCTCCAGATACAAATATCACCAGAAACAGCACTGATATAGAAACAGCCGATACCAAATGAAATTCCTCTCAATTATAAACACTTATAATTTAATGAAAAGTATGTAATAATTTTGACTTTTCCTTTAAATGACTCATTCTGGACTACAGGCCTTCCTGCCATTATTACTCAAAACCCAGCAGTGTTGGAACCTTCTAGCCCCCACTTCACTCAGCCCTTGACAATTGCTTTGCAGCAGTTACCTGACTCTCTGGGATGTTGCTTTTTCCTTGCTCCCAATACTTTGAGTCAACCCTCTCTTAGGACTAGAGAGCACTGTAGTTATTTTAACACACAGCGATGCTCCCAAGAAGTTTTCTTTTTTTTTGTTTCTTACTAGAACTGTGCTGATAGATCCAACACTGATATGCTTCATGCTTTTTTTTAACGGTACCAGAACCCAGATGATGCTCTTAAAGATCTTCCAAACATTTTTAAGGAAATATAATCAAAATATTTTGAGAGCTTTGCCTTTCTTGATAAAAAATAATATTTTCCCGGAGAGAACCTCATTTCAAATACATCACATGAGGTTCTTTTGCATGTGTTTTGCCTCCAGGGAACAATTCAGTTTACACCAAGCTGTCCCACTCAATGGAGAGCATAAGACGAGGCTTTTAAATTTGAATATCATCTGAATGTTTGTGGAATTTGACACAGATGTGCTGATTGATTTCCCCTTTTAAACTAATGAGATGTATCTGCCAAAGGGTAAGCCAACACATTTCTGCGAAGAAAAAAAGCCCACTTCATGCTTCTCTTGCTCATTCATCTACCTTCTGTGTTTCTTACCCATGCAAACTTTACATGGATTCCTGGCTGGTCTTGAGGGATTGCCTTTCCAAAGGGACCATACACCTGTGCACATTAATTCTAGCAGTATTTTCTACGTCTCCTTATACCCATTTGTTTGATTGCTGTTTGTTTTTCCTCCCAAATCGGTCCAATGCAGGGCTCATCCTTAAAGCTAATTTAAAATCTGTATCAGTTCAAATACAGATCAAAGACATGGGTTCATTGTTGAAGGGAAGAAATGAAAAGGCAATATTTTCCACTCTGGTGCGTTATGTAATTAAAGTGAGCCAAGGTGAGTTTGGAGGGACAGAAGATCACTTCATGCTATTTTAATGGGCTTTTTATTGATTGAAAAACTTACAAATTTAAATAGGCAGCTGTTTTGGGTTATACTTTTGTTTCAAAGTCCTCTTTTCTTCTCACTATCAGACTGCAAGAGCAGGTATCTTCCTTTTTGTCGCATTTAGCTTTAAGCTCTTTAGCTTTATTAAGGAAACATGGACTGATAAAAAAACTGCTAAAATTAGCAATTTTTTATTTTCATTTCAGAATGACTTTTGCAGAAAAATTATCCCCTGCTACCTTCTTTCTGTGATTCTGTCTTCTTTTTCTGAGTGGATCCACTACTGGAGCTGTTGCAACAATTAGTTCACCGTTTTTAAAATTATTTAAATCAGAAAATACCATTTGCTGTTGTATGTTTATTACTGTGTGTTATCCTTGTCAGATCTATTGCTGATTATCAATGTATGTACGGTTTATGCGTTTTTCTCCCGTTGGAAAGTACTGCAATCCAGCCTTTAGTACTTCGCTGTATTGTCAGGGTGGATGTAGTTGTGCACCCAAATGCAGAGTAAAAGGGGGCAGGGAAGATCACTTGCAAAAAGTAAGTTACAAAATCCTAAGTCTAGAACTGATGGACAAAGAAACTCACGAACCAAAACACTGTTAGACACGAGGGAGAAATAAACCAAAGGACAAAACAATGGGAGGACTGATTGGCTGATAGGGAGCAGGTGTAGACAGACTTACCTAGAAGGAGCTAAGTGAAAGGAAATGGACACTAGGGGGCAGCAGAACTAAAAATACAAAAATGATGTAAATCCAGACATCAAGACAGAACAAAACAGAAGATATTTGAAAATCATAAAAGGAAAAACTTAATCAGAACCAAAAAGGTTCAGAATGTAAAATCATAGCAGGTATATTTTTAAACTATGAAAGAAACCGTTGTTTTCAATAAATACAGAACATTTCTTAGCATTTTTCCTCTCTAGAGAACACACCTAGTTAAATATTTTTGTAGTTGTCTCTCTTTATTGGATGAAGCCACAGAATTTATTTTGCATTGTAGGTAGTATACTTTATATATTTCTCCATTTTGGGGTTTTTAAGGGCTTACACAGCCATACTACAAACGTTCAATAGTTTAAAACATATTTTCTGCATTGTCTTAAGGTTATCTCTACATTGTAGAGACAGAAAAAAATAACAAAATCCTCTGAATAAGCAAACGTTTTAAGAGGAAATTGAAAAGCAGGAGTCTTCCCCTATGTTATCTCCCAACACACTTTCAGACAACATGCTTGATTCCCTTTTCTCTGAACTGGGGCAACTTTCAAACGAATCTCCACCCGCCTATCACTTCATGTCCTTTGCAGCTTTTCACTGGAAGCCAACTAAAAGGGCTAAAAAAAAAAAAGAAAAGAAAAAGAGGAAAAAGAGAAGCAGAGACGCGGTCTCGGAAATGACCTAAAAACAACTCCTCGTGGACGATCTCTGCTTTTCAAAGACGCCAGGCCAGGACCATCAAATATTTACCAAAAAAAGCTGTACCCGATTACAACTCATGGAGGGGGGAAGTGTTTGAAAGGAGGAAAAAAAAAAAGTCTTTGAAAATGATTCATAAGCATCTGTGCAGCAGTACAGGGGGAGCACTTTCTTACCCCGGCTTTTGAAAGATGATGGGGAACCAAAGAAAAACACTTCCTTTCTTTCCGCTTGCCCTCAATTCAGTGGACTGATTATATGGGCCAGTACAGTGTCTTTCAGTGTGACGGATGCTCGCTGTAATTCTTTCACTGTGCCGGGATCATGAAAGAG
Organism: Cyprinodon variegatus; assembly: GCF_000732505.1. Lineage (NCBI taxonomy): Eukaryota > Metazoa > Chordata > Actinopteri > Cyprinodontiformes > Cyprinodontidae > Cyprinodon > Cyprinodon variegatus. The sequence goes on from NW_015151054.1 coordinate 126,966, forward strand.
TATTTGCATATGTATGATCAGCCTGCACAATGTGTAATCTTGCCAACAAGTGCATTGATTCACTACACACGAGTGACTTAAGCCCTCAAGCTCTATTTCACATAGTCCTTGCAAATTAAGGTGCAACTCTGGGTTGTTTTGCCATGCTGGATTACTGCTAGTCGCCAAATGATGAAAAATAAGTTTTAGAAAAGAACTGTATAATTGATAAGAATAGGAGTCAAAGTGCTCAGTGGTGCACAGCAAAGCATTTTGCTGCAATTGGAAGGAAGTTCCATAGCCTGCATTTCTGACATTGACCACCAGAGGGCTCTGAGGAGCTCCAACCTTCATGGGATATGAAGGAAATGTGTACTGCAATGATGATTTCAATTGAGTGGCCTTGTAAACACACAGCTGACAGTTGTTTAAGATGATTATAACGGGGAGGCACAAAGAATGCATTGTCCATATATGAGCAATGAGGGGAAAAAAGGAAGGAGGAGGGAGCTGCAGAGTCTGCTGCTGAGGTGAACATTTTTTAAAACATCATCAAGCAGGAGCCTTTACAATTCCGCCTGTCCTAAACCCTTCAAGGAGCTGACAGCATAATAGCCTCACTCACTCTCATGTAGGCAATTATTGTAGCTTTTAATTGCATTGTTGTGCGAGTGACGTCCCTGCCACTCAGCTGCGTCTGCTGGTGTTCATGCAAAGCTCCCGGCTGTCAGTCAGACCTGCCAGGTACACGTCCCCTCTCACATAAGTCGGAGTGGCAGCGACACGTCTGATCAGCCTTTACGCAGGAGCGACGGCGTCTGCGAGGTGACAAGGTGTTGGTGATAGAGGCTGATTTGCCTTTCTGGAAGTGACACGCTGCCGGCAATCACAAAGTGGACGTTATCCATATATAGAAAGTACAAACATTGCTTCTCTCCTTCCTCTGTGTCTCATTAGATTTGTTTTGATACGCCAGGCTTAGGGCCGTTGATAGCCGTCTCAAAAACACTATGGGGTCATGATCAAAGACAGAGCTGTGAAGAAAACAGAGCCCATGGACGGCAGAAGAATGAGACATCTATCTGCACATTTAGGAAGAAGAAAAACTTTTTTTGTGTGTAAAAAAATCCCTTTTTTGTTCTTGGGAATGTTTTTTTTCTCTTCTATTTAAAGAAAAAGTCAGGTTATATTGAGAATTCAAACTTCTGAAAGTACTTTAATTATGAAATTATTACATACTGTTCAATAATTAATAAGTATTTTCAATTAAGAGTAATTTCATGTGACTGCTTTACTGGAGACACACATTTTTTTGATGTCATGGTGCGGTATCGGCTGTTGATCAAGTCCCAATGCTGTATCTGGTTATACTTGGCGCTATTATCCAAGTCATCTTGAAAATGTTCTTATACGAAATGTTGGCTACATATTACGTGCTTTTTTCCCCCTCTCTTCCCCAATGTGGCTCCCATCTTTCTGCAGAGATAAAGGCAGCGCTATAGGTAACTGCCTGGGACCTGGGAAGCCAGGGAACCTTGCAAGCCATAAGAATGCGCCAAAGGGGGCGTTCCGCAGCACGCATGGCCTCAGTAAATCTGTTCCTCCTCGCAACCCCCCCACCCCAATATGTGAGATGTACGGTGATGAACGGTTTGTACTGAAACTGAAATCTTGACTGCAATGTACATTGTAGTTGACAATAAAGATTGGTTGATTGATGTGTTTTTCTTTGGCCAGAAGTTAATGGCAATTGCTTCCTCTTCAACTTGGTGATCAAACGATGAACCCGTGGAGGATCATAAATCGGGAAGGTAAAATAACAAATTTTTTTTCACTTTTACTCGATCCATTGATAATGACCCATTGATCATTCCTTGCTGTTATATCAAATTCCCTCAAACTTTAACCCCTTTACAAAAGAACTTAAGAGATACATGTAAAAAATAATAAAAATTCGAGTAAAATATGATATAGCAATGTAGTTTCTGGTAAAACGGTCTGAATCAACACATACACGCTCAAAATGGTTAGAGTTACACACAAAAGTATCCGATTTTTAGAACTCGTCTTTAAAAGAAGTTTTTGCTTCTGTTAAACTGAGAGTAAAAACTGGTCAACTCATAAGATTTGAATTCAGTCCAAGGAAGTTTATCCTAAAGGCAGGCTGCATTCTGCTTAAAAAAAAAAAACAAACATATTTAACTTCCATGGGTTTAACGAGCATAGACAAAGACCGGAGATTCTGACATAATGTTTTTGGACAGATGAGCCTAAGACTTAATAATCTGGACAATGGTACAGAGGACATGTTTTCCATAAAAAAAAAAAATAAATAAAAAAAAAAAAAACTAAACAAAAAAACACATCGTTCTAGAAAATAAATAAATTATGTTAACTGTAAAGCTGAAAGCTGAGAGTGTCATAGTTTAGGGATCCTTTGCTGCTGCAGAACCTGGCTGCCATGTATCACATAGGGCTTCTAGGAAAATCTGGGCCTGTCAGTAGAAAAATCAGACTAACGCAGAACTGGATCCTGCAACATAACAATGACTAATTTGCCAACCGGAAAAAGAACATGTTCCAGTCCAAGTCAAAACATGAGCTGCAGAATGAATCATGCTACTTGGAGGAGCTGAAGAGGGGAACCAACTGTCCAGACTGAAGTCAGAGTCCGACCCAAAGACAGTAAGTCTAACAATCACATGCTGGACCTGACAGTGTCCTTGGTAACAATAAATACCTTAGTAAGTAAAAGCAAAGCTGGTTTTTGGTATTTGCTGGTAATTAAATCCCTTTCTTCACTTTCATTCATTTAAACATTAACCTATATAGAATATATATATAATTTAAATAGCTTTCTATTTTTTTTTTCCCTTTTCTTTTTAAATATCTCTTTATATAGCTACATAGAAGCAATCAGATAATAGCAGAACATAACATTAAGCCAGTCCTACCAAAGTCAAGTGGAGAGCAAGGAATATATTTAGTTTTACCTTTTTTTTTGCTAAAAAATCAAAACAAAAAACTACTACACTTTATCTATGATACTGAAGTTGTAGTTGCACACACAGCAGAGCTCAGACTACATTATCGCCATCACACAGTCCCACGAGGAGCCTACATTTTCAGGTGTGATAGAAAAAGGGAACAGCAGCAGTAGAGTTATAGTCTGAAAAAAAAACTCCATTCATGACAGCAGCTGATTCCAACTATATTGAGGTTTAGACATAAACCCAGTAGGAGTTTTGTCTTTACCTCAGGCTGCCTTTTTTTCTGCCAAATGAATGTGTGTTTAAGAAACTTTTTTTTTATCAAGAAGTTTTAGCAGTTGTTCTGGATGCAGGGCTTAATAGACTATTTTAAAGCTGAAGGAATTAGACAAAGCAAATTTAGAGCTCTGTTAAATGTTTGATCTTGCATATGATCATTGTGCCTGGAAGAAAAACTTGTGCCCAAACTGCATGCAACCGTGGGTGTTTGACAGTAAAATTGCCAGTCGAGTATTTTTTGCTCAGATTTTTTTTTGTGTGTTTTTGTGAACTTGTTTTGCTGTTCGCTCTCCCGCTTGGGCCTTCCTTCATTCTCTGTGCTGAGAGACAAATAGAGGGTTATTCTGCTTCCTCATAGAGCGATAACAGGCTTTGATGGGTAGACGGTGTAATTTGTTTCCAAATTTAAGTTTGTATTGTATTAGCATCCCACAAGAGGCACAGTTCCTGAAGAGGAGAAGGGGAGAAGTGGCACAAGATGTCTCACTGTTTAACTGACAAAAAAACAAACAAAAAAACCAAACAGAAGAAGAAAAGTATAAAGAATAAAGACCGGGAAGAAATAAAGCAGAGGAACGGATGATTGCATGATACTGTTCTGGCTGAGCACCTTCTGTAATTACACTAAATTATGTGTTTGAATGCATAAAGCAGCGTTAGTATCTTTCGTAAGGGAATGGAACAATTTTTAAGAGAAATTTTAGCTTATTATCATAAGGTATTTTAACAAGGGATTCACAGTCTGAGTGGAACAATTTCATTCGTATTCCAGTGTGTCTAAATAGAAAGTTTTCTTAATTTCATTAACAATTATCTCATTCATCTTCTTAAAAAAAGATAAAGTTTAACAAATGTATATTTCTGTATGTAGATTTTGCAGATGAAGATTAACAGTCCAGCTAATTTAAAAAGTAAAATAGCTATTCAATTTGTTGCAGAATCAGAATCTTGAATCAGACCCTGACTTTTTCCACCTAAATTTTATGGCACTATTTTCTTAAATTAAATACTCTTTTTCAATTGGACATCCAAATAAAATAAAGAAAAGTAAAACAAAGAAGCACTGCTTAGGCCGCCCCCTCAGATTGTTGCTCTAGGTGGAGAGCCATTCTTCTAAAACAAGGTTTTATTTAAGTCTGAATTATTGCAAGTTGTTGTCTTTATACATAAAAAAATACAGCATGCATACCTCTATGTTAAATTATCTTAGAAAAATAAATTATAGATGATTGTAATCACACATTGCCCAATAATGTTATGTTCTTTTTTTAAATTTCTAACCTTTTTTTGCAGTAATGGTTAATTTTAAGGCTCCATTTTATATGAAAAAAATGTCTTCATACGTTTTGGCTTGTATTAACAGTGATTTATATCTTTGCAGAAAATCTGCCGGGGTATTCAAATAAAGTTAAGCAAACGGTTCATATTTTAAAAATTCATGCTGAGAAATTCATCTTTATCTTTTGTTGTAAAACCTGGTGGGAAAAAAAAAGATCCCAAAAAGACTTTTGTAAGGGGATGACTTCACCTCATTAAAACAATTCCTGTCTCCTAGGCATAGGCGTTGACGAGGCACGATGACGCCTCCTGTTACTTTGGCACTTTTTAACTCTGTTGCAAGTCAGTCTAACTCAGACAACTCAGCTGACAGTGGAGGAAAAAAAAAGAAAAATACAGAAAACATCTTCAGCCTGATTGCTGAGGACCAGCATCTTACTGCTCTCTATGAGCCGTGTTTGCAACAATGTGTCAAAGCTTTGCAGCTTCATATGAATATGCAGGGAACAGGGACTTGCCAAGCTGCCAAACTCACGAGCGGCGATAAAATGGTACAGCACAGCCGGAGCTATTGTGGAGATCTGAGCCTATTCCACTGAAAAGTACACGTGATTTATTTTATATAACGAGTCAAGTGCCGAGCCGCCTACAAATGTGGTGATCAAAGAAATTCTTCCATTTACTGCATTCTTTGCCGCCGAACTGTTGTGATTTTTCTCCAGCCATTGCCCTCATATGCTCCTTGCTAATAGGGGTCCGCAGGGGCCCCGGTTGTGCCTGTGAAATGCAATTTTACTTGACCGCATTTTGCTTTCACCAAAATGAGTTATTAAAAACGTTCATTTTTCTTTACCATGTTCAGGAACGTTGGAGGCAGATTTGCTCTGAATTAATTTCAGGTGCCAGTTCTCCCCTTTCTGAAGCAATGATGAAAGATTTCATTTCAATCTATATCGGATTACACAAACATTTTTCATGTTACAGTTTCATTTTATTATTAATTTAAGTCTGTTTGCATTTATTTCACAAACAATACGTTGCTCATTCATGCATTCATTTGTGCGCTCCTAGACCAAAATGTTTACAAAGCTACTTACCAGCACTTCTCTGCAGGGAAATCCAAGCTTGTCTTGTTTATAAGGGAGGCAGAAAGATAATTTGAATAAGCTTTTAATCTGTAGAAAAATGATCCAAAGTACTCTGTTTCAACTGTTTTTCATTGCAGGACTCAATCTGCTTACTTTGAGGGCAGCTCTGTGTCACTCTTTGGCACGTCTGCTGGTGAAACAACAGCTGAGTCTGATGAAGGAGAAGGAAGGCAGTGGGAGAGACGGCGAAACTGTGGCATCATGTCAGTTTTGAAGTACTTCAAGGTGGTTTGAGGTTGCACTACAAAGTGAGAGATATAACAATGAACACCTGGGCTTTTTGCCCTTTTAACAAAAGCAGCCATCATTTACAAATGCCAAATATTTACTTAGGTGGAAGAAAGGAAATGCATGAGCTCATGTGACTTTTCAGGTCTCTTTAAATATTATCAGAAACGTAACCTGAGCTATTAAACCTGAGCCTACTACATACCGTATATACATACATACTACATATATACAAGTTTAATATGAACCTGAAGGTGGATTTGCGTTTCTGCAATTAGGCCCATTCATTCACTCACCAACCAAAAAAGAAGATATAGGAGGACTGAAAAAAAAGTTCTGGCTCTGTGCAGAGGAAGTGTTGTGTTGGACTGTGCAGGCCTCTGAAAATCACGTATTATGTTCAAAACACTGATTAGAAAAGGTCCTCTATCCTTTCAAAAACAACCCCCCAGTGGTCACTGGTCATCAATAACCCCAACAATAATACTTTTATGCAGATTACTCTACTGTCTCCACTGTTGTCCCTTGGCAAGCAGCTCCTTCCCTCTACAAAAATCCAGTAAAACAAACCTGATGACTGTCGTGTCCCGGGTCTCTACTCTAATTTGATCCTCTGACTAACTGTCCTCTCTAACGACACATGAACCAAAATGTTTGTGTTCTAGATCCGATCAAATCTGCAACAATCCTCCCTCAAGGACAAGTATTAAGAACACAAATCAAGTAAAAAAAAACATGAATTAACCCTAAACCTTTACTCTTCTGAAGGTTTTTCTATATGGAATGTTACCTGTTTTTAAAATCATCACAAATTCAAACTATTTAAAGGTATAGTGGAGGATTTTCACGAATTTTTGAAAAGACCCGCCCACTCCACTTGCACATGTAAAACCCTGTACCCGCTCCTGGGAGGGAACATCTATTAATCCTCGTGCACACTTTGCTGTTTGCATCAATCACACAAAAGAAGATTTCCAATTTTTTCACTTTGTCAGACTCGCCACCAGCAAGGGAAAATGGGGACGAACAGGTAGAACGTGTAACCATATCCCCAGAATGATTGATAATTATTAGGACCACTTATTAAGATGATCCACCTGGAAAAAGAACATCCTCCACTATACCTTTAAGAATGGTAATATCCCCTAAAGAAGTTTTCTTGACAAGCAAATTGATATTTTTGCTCTATCAGTGCTTCTGAGGTCAAACAATGCAGCTCCAATCCCAGTTAAGTCCATTACAAAAACCTGCTCTAATGTTCTGACTATGCGTCACAAAGGCTTTTATCAGTTTTAAACTGAACACATACATAGACCCATCAATGACCCATCAATGAACCCATTTACCAGGCTGGCTGAGAATGCTTCCATTCTAAAATTATAGGCTAATGCTAGCATGTTCACTCAGTAAATGTGTAGAAAAACTTCCTCAGAAACTTAGTTTGCCGGTACTTTTTATGTTGGAAAAGTAAACAACTATGGTTCATATTTTTTTTATCGCTATTTCTTCTATCTTTTTTTTTAAAACAGGAAGCTGTGCATAAAACTCATGATTTTTTTAGGTTTGTTATTACCAATCTTATTAGGGCTGAAACAGATTAATCGTTAACTAGAGTAAAGACTCTAAAACATGCCTTTAGCTAACAGAGCGACCCACTTAGAGCAGTAATTATACCAACAATAAAAAAAAATGTTAACATTTTACATTTAAGATAAAAAATCTTTTTCATCTGACAATATGCTCTATCCAGAACTCCTCAAGAGGAAAAGTTTTAGTTTCACCTGGTTTAATTTCTTAAAAAATCTTCTTGATTCGTTTCTTAAGGAATCTTTGGCTATCCGATTAATAATGAATTAATCAATTAATCAATTTAGATTTGAAAAATAAACGTTATTTGCAGTTTTATAATTTTCAAAACATATTTTTACAACCTAGACAAAAAAGTACCTTGGGAATAATGGGTATATTTCAGTCCAAATCTCCTTTGCTTCTTAGTATTTTCATCAACAGTTTGATTGAAAAATAAAAATCACCTGATCTCAGCATTATCTGTTCACTTGGGAACCCTCAGAAACATGGATAAGGAAGTTAAAATGAATCTAAGACAGGTTTATAAGTCTTATAGTGCTGCATCTCTTTAATATACAGCAGCCAGAACACAGCAGATACATTTCTGGTGCATTTCAAACTCTGATTAGATCAAACGAAGCATCTTTAGGCTCTAATTCAAGTTATCAGATTGGGACATCTCAAGCAACTCGTGTCTGGGATCTGGTTCTATTAAAGATGATCCAAATCTTATGCCCACTGGTCAAAGCTCCAAAGAGACTGATAAGAGAAGAATAATAGTCAAAAGTAGAATAATAAATTTGCAGAAAGTCATTTGGGAACACACAAGACTTCAGCAAAATGTTTAATCTGATTACCCTGAATAAAACATCCCAATAGGAAACATCCAAATCACACTATCATGCTGTGAGAAATACATTTTTTTTCACTTGGTCAGTCGATGGGATAAAACATGATTAATATAAAAACACTATGAAACTGAAAAATAAACACCTGGGAGAGGCTAGACAGGAGTTAAGACAGAAAGATCTTGGTAGAATTGCTCAGTTATTCTATCATCTTAATTTAGTTTTAATGACAATCTGTTTTATTAGGAAAATAAAGTAGTGCAATTACAAGAATAAAGTAATTGTTTTACAAGAATAAAGACACAACATTATAAAGTCATAATATTATGAGAATGAAGTAATAGTAAGTGAAAAAGTGACATTACAAAAAAAGTCAGAAAAATAACAATAATGTAATAATATTGCCAGAAAAGAGTAATGGTAAGTGATAAAGTCATAATATGACAATGTTATGTGGTAATATTATAAGAATAAAGACACAACATTATAAAGTCATATTATGAGAATGAAGCAATAGTAAATGAAAAAGTGATAATATTACAATATTATGTCATAATATTACAATATTATGTCATAATATTACAAAAAATTCAGAAAAACAACATTAATGTCATAATATTGCAAGAAAAGAGTAATAGTAAGTAATTAAGTCATAATATTACAATATTATGTGGTAATATTTATTATAAGAATAAAGACATAACGTTATAAATTCAATATTATGATAATAAAGTAATCATAGTAAAAGAATATGAGCTAAATTACAAGAATAGGAACAACATACCATAATATTGCCAGATTAAAGTCAATATTCTTTTATGAAAACTCTGGCACAGTTATATACATCAAATTGTGCCAGAGTGTATATATAGGGCATAAAGCTTTAGGGAAGTTTTTGTTTAAAATGTTTTATGTACAAAATTTAAATCTCTTTAATGCAGATGTATTTTGGTCTATATTTGCTCATTCAAAGGTTGAACACTCACCACACTATTCAGTTTTCCCTCCCTACTTATTTGGTCCATTCAAAATCCTCTCTAAAAAGTCTACCTACCAAATATGACTAATTTTGGAAAGAGTGTAATAAACCATTTAAACGCAACATCTATAAAGCTGTCACACACTGTCATTTATCAGATCTCATCAGATGGAACCTATTAGTCAAATATAAAAGAACTGTAAATCAAATCCAGATAAATCATCTTGACATTTAAATCCTTGCTAACCTTGACATTTTGTGTAGGTAGGATGCTCTAATGGATGCTGAGAGAGATCTGTATTCTTCTAAACCAGTCTTTTCAACCTTGCTAGGAAATCAGCCACTCAGCCCACAAAATGTGTATAAGAGGTAAATTATGTTTGTACAGTTAAAACAGCAGTGCTGATTAGAGTTTGTTCAAACACTATATAATCATGGGTGTGATTGATTAAGCAAGCATGTGTCACTGCGGCAGGGTTATAGACAATCAGCATATGGGAAAAATGACTGATAACAGACAAGTACTTTGGGTCATTATTACCTAGTGTTTGCAAATTTCATATATGAACATCAAAAAAATTATATGTAAGGGTAGGAAACAAGAAACACGTGATCTCATGTCTAACAGATTTAATAATGAGTCATTGAATGGTTTATGGCAACGGATGCTCTGTTATTTTGGTCTTGATCCATGATTGAAGAGGTGGTGTATTTTCATAACAGTGTTTTGTAAATTCTTATAGGTCTGGCATAATTACTACAGTGTTTTAACGGACATTCATAGCTCTAGAAATTATTATTAGTGCCTAAAAAGGTGTTTATAATTAGCATTTTGCATTGAATAAAGGTTAAAGGAAATAGAATATAAGAAGTACTTCATTTGGGGAGTTTATGAAGGGCAAACAGAATATAAATTGCTTGACAATTTAGCATAAAAACAAAATAATTTAAGCTAGTTGTGCTGAATAGGCTATGGTAGTCTTCATGTCTTACTTAATTGCAAACATTAAATTAATTTATAGCAGGGCAATACTTTCTCTTTATTCTCTCCCACTCTCCTCCTCATTTACTTATTAATTTCTCTGTGTGTGTCTGCTTTCCTGTGACAGACAGCCTAAGATAAAGTAAGGAGGCAGATGCCAGTCTTAAGTAAGCCTCACAAATTTCTTGGACCATTTAAAAAAAAAAAAATAAAAATGGCAAGAACTGACTGGGCCAGTCAGCGGTTGAGAAATTCCAGCATCAATAGCAGAATAGAATAGAATAGAATAGAATAGAATAGAAAATCTCTTTACTGTCTCACAATTTGGAAATTCTGGTGTTTACAGCTGCAAAAAGATTATAGAAAAAATTGTCACACAAATGTGGACCTTAGAAAAATGCATAAGAATAGCATAATAGTGAAGAGTTAAAAGATAAACAATAAAAAGTGTTTTAACAATAAAAATGTGCACCTGGAGAATAAATAACCAATATATAGCTATGGGCATTTTTTTTTACAGTAATGGATATTTGAAAATAGCTACATCATCAGAGATGTGCAAAATGGCAGCAGCATGTTATTTAATTGACTAATGTAGAAACTGTGCAAAATCAGCATGGATGTAACAACGTATACAGGTTGTTGGGAGCAGTAGTGGTTATAGTCTTACAGCTGCTGGGAAGAAGGATGTGTGATAACGCTCCCTGGTGCATTTAGGGTGCAGCAGTCTGTCACTGAAGGAGCTCTCCTGTTCTGCAACAGCTTCATGCATGGGGTGGGAAATATTATCCAACAGAGATGCTAATTTAGTTAGGATCCGTTGTTTCCCACCTCCTGCACCGAGACTAGATGGTATCCAAAGGGGAGATTTTTAATGCATCATAGCTTCAGAAATTTTAACCATAGTTAACCAAAAATCAGGGGCTATGGCTATACTGGAACTTAAAACAAAGCAATGGCACCTGTGTGCACATGTCACTGCACTGTAGCAGCTATTAGGTGATATATAAACAAGGAATACATTCCTTTTCCAGATGTCAATGCATTTCATCCTTTTTTGTTCTTAAACAACTTTAGTAGTAACAGGATTTGTTGCATTTTGATCTTAGCCTGCTCTATGTGATCAGTTTCCATTAAAGTATTAATTGGTCGTACAGATTTGGTAGAACTGTAACTAGGCCTGGTTCTATGAAAAAAAACAAAAAACAATTTAACAGAAGAAATCTTTAAAGGAGCAAAAAGTTATTTTTATGAAATTAATTTATAAAAGTAAGCTAGCCCAAAAAAACTCAGAGAAAACATTTAAATGTAATATTTTGACACACACATTTTCATATAGCATCCCTAGTAAAGTGGGTTATGGTTAGTAGATAAAGATCCAAACTGAAGCTAATGGGTTAATTTCCAAATTTTGGCATAAGTGAATATTTTCATGCTAATTCTGTATCAGTTATATTGAAAAATGTACAAACCCAAAAGGAGCTACCATTAACTAGTTTGTTCTGCAGCGACAAAGATTGTAGTTCTGTGTGTAAAATGAGACAGCCATTTCCTTCATCATATTGCATTTGTTGTGGCAGGCTGTAAGATAAATTGGCTGGAATGTCTGAGTCATGTAGATATGGTGTTTGAGGACAGATTGCATTGGGCTAATTACCATTTCAAGAGACAACAAAACAACTCTTAGCGCTTGACAAATTTAGACAATAGACCATTAAGAGTACTTGAAATCAACGAGTTATCAGGACTTTTTTTCCCCCCTCCTTACCCTGCAGTAATTATTCTTTATTGCAAAAATCCAGGGTGGCGAAGGGATAGGCGCTAATCATAAGCAGCCGGCATGCAGCTGAGTTTTCAGAGGGCAGAATTTAACTTTTAAATTTCTATCATCTGTGATTAATGCCGATCCATATTCACTGCAAAAACAAAATTAATGTTGAACCCGCTGAGGGAGAAGACATGGAAATCAGGCCTGTTCCTGTAGAAACCGAAAGCAGAGAGAAACGACGGCTAAAACGAGGGTCTTTTTCCTCTGTACTTGTCTGCTGGTGTAATTCCTCACCTCTGATGTGTGTTTGATGGCGTCAACAATTACATGAACAAAAAGACACACACTGCACACACACACACAGATAGCACATTATTGGTATTCTTGATCGACAGTGTTACGCTTCAGTGTAACTTTCACATTAAGTTCCAGTTGTGATAATAAGAAGGGCAGCAAATGGGAATGTGTCCTAAATTTATCCTCCCATAGGGATTAGAAAGCTGTTTGCATTACATTATGGAAGGAGGGGGTAAAGAGGTCCCAATGGGAGGGGAAAAAAAGAAAACGAGCCGGATCCAACTGTGAATTTGCAGGAACTCACATCAGGGGAAATCAGTCTATGTGAGCACCTATGTCCCTGCAGTTTAAGCACTGCATTAGGTCAGGGATTATTGATCACACTGATTTACCTCAACCCGTTTAGGTTCTGGCAAGGCTAAAATCCTTTTCATTTGCACAATTTCCCAGAGAGATACTTAATGCTGAGAGACAACCAGCCCCCCCACTCACTCTGCTTATGCTGCTTTTTTAGCACTCAGCCATTAAGCTCTGCTGCCTTAAAGTGTAATTATGATTTAGGCAATGTTCTCCTGTTCAGATATGTACCAAAGCAGACAAAACTAACTACAGGCAATATTAAAAACAGCAGGTCATTTATTTCAAATATACAGCATTGCCTGGAAGCTTTCTTCATCTTATTTTTCTCTGATAAAACAAAGTAAAACGCATTGCAACCGATCGCCTGCAGAAGTCACATAATTTGTCAGTTACATTTATGATGATTTTGTTTTTCTATTTTGCACGGTTACAATGGGTATCAACATTTCTAGCTTAAGGTAATTTGCTATGTCAGTCCCTATGGGGCTAATAAAACAGAGTCCACCAGTGTGTAATTTTATCTCAGTATAAATACAGCTGTTCAACCTAAAATGACATGCTGAACAAGGCGAGCATTAAATTAGAGAACAGCCAAAAGGGCCATCTTCATTTCGGAGCAGCTGCACATCTCGGGTGGGAAAAACTGTCAGTTCAGATCTGGTATTTATGAAAATGTGGCAAAAAAACAACCATTGTTGAAATGTTAGTTTCTCAGTTGCCATCATATCAATTCCCACTAAAACATATTTTGGTTGTAATCTGTCAAAATATGTCAAAGTCAAATGGAATAATGCAAACATATCTTCTTTTACTCTATGATTTAAGGGTAAGTCATATTATGATCAGTTTTTCACTGCTGATAAGATTCCTTAATGACAATAGAAAGGCTTGTTTTCCCTTGTTCCCAGCTAATTTGCTGCATGCTGGTCAAGTTTAGTTATGCTTTTTCTTAGAGTGTGCCTAATGCCAACAACTTCCTCTTCAAAGCTCACCTTAACTAGTGTATCAACGTTGTTTGCCTGTTTTCTGTGCTGATAATTGACCACACAACACGATAAAGTAGGGCTTTCATCACTGCAGCATCTCGGTGAAAAGTTCACCTCAGAGATTGCATCCTGGAGAAGCCTTGGAAGTATCAGATAGCGAGATGGCGTATTCCATCACAGTTCATTTTGTGCCCCACTCATCTTGACACGACACCTCCTGTCCAGGTGAAGTTTGGCGCATGCAGATTAGACACATGAAGTCAGAAGATAAAGCATTGTTTGCGGCTCTTTGTATGTTAATATGTGCCTGCTTGAGCCGTGCAGTTCTAAGATAACAGTTTTGGAGATAGAAAAGAGATGCAGCTCTGCAGATATGATGCCGGGCAGGCAGCACATAACAAATGCAAAAATAAAACCAATAAAGTCTGTTACAATCTTCTCTGACTTTATTCTTTAGTCCTTTGAAACCTTGTCTTATAAAGGCCTGTTTAATAGGCTCCTCTGACAGCCGCCTAAGAAAAAAAGAAAGGTATTGGAGGGGAAGCCTGCGCATGGTTTCAATGATAATCCTGTATCTGACGAGCAACAAGGCATACAGCGGTCATCATCATTACAACCCCACTCGGGGGGTATGAAAGTTCACAATATCTGTGTGAACGATGTCATGCTGTGTGGGTGTTCATAGAGGATAACAACATCCACATGTTGTCAAAGTGAAATTGTCCCCTCATAAAGCCATCATGCTGTGCCAGGAGTGGCCCCATCATCACAGCCAATTAAAAATCAATTAATCAGCTCAAAGTCTTTGCGCCTGCTAATGGACTATGAGTGCTTGGATTGATAAGACCCATAGTTGGCATTGCTGCTCCTGCACCTTCACCACAGTTATGCTTCAACAAAAGCGCCCTTTTAATCTTCTGGATCTGGAGCAGACAGAAAGCAATTTGTTCAGGGTTATAAGTTAATTAGCTTTTACCTTGTGTGTTATTTCCAACTAAAAGTCTGGAGTAGTTTCAAATGTTGTGTTGTGTTGGGTGCAGATTACGAATACAATAATGGACAATGACAATAAAATGATAGAATAGGAAGAAGATCTTAATTAGTTTTCCCGACAGAAACAGAACAGCCCAGCTCAGACCTGAGTATTTTACAACTTGTGGATTTACTTAGGTGTCCTCAGCTGGCCGGCACAAACATTTTAAACAAGGAAAATGTCTCAATGCCATGCGTATATCTGAATATGCTGCTTTTATTTTGAAGGCAACAGTATCAGTTTACACCATGGAGGGTTCTTTATTCATCTTATTGATACTTTTCATGCTGTTTTACTAATCTTTGACATGCCTTATACAGTAAACTATTAGGTTAATCCCCTTTGTGCCACCTCGATAAGCTTTTCAAATAACTTTAGTCTTTTAAATCAGATTCATCAAGGTGTTAAAAATAATTCTCAGAGGTTTTAACCCATTTTGACTTCATACTTTAGCATGGCGTAGTTGATGTACATCCACACTTTTATTCTATTATTCTTCTACATCCAGAAGATGTTCCATTTCACTAATATGGGGTAAACATTTGGGCCACTAGAGCAAACTGAGGTGACTTTTTTTTATGAAGAAACTGGCTTAAGATAATATGAGCTTTGCGACATGATGACAAATCTTACTGGAGGAAACAATAAGAAGTTGGGATCTTTAAGGAACATAAGCAACAATTCCCTATTTTAGATTGAAAAACAAAAAAATTGTGATGTGAAGAACTAAAGGCATCTTTTTAGTTGGCATATGGTATGACATTAAACACCATCTCTCTGTTGTTCTCTTGTACAAGCCTAGCCCGCCACACGTTCCAGTATGTCCATGCGAATAGCTGCCACCTGGGGGCTCAGCCCCTCCCTCTCCATATAAGCCCCCGTCCGCGCAATGTAGCATAGGACAGCGGTCCCCAACCACCGGGCTGCGGACCCGTACCGGTCCGTTGGTCATTTGGTACCGGGCCGCACAGAAAAAAAAATATATATAATTTATCAACGATGAGAGTCTGAGTGATGTTTTATTTTGAAAAATATAAAAAATTGGGGTATTCTCTCCCTATTACATCAGTCGGTGCATCTTTGCCTCTTGACACAGGTTAATTCAGGTCAAGACGCATCCTTTTTATAACATCCCATCTTTTTGAAGTGGGATTTTCTGCGGTTACAGCGACCAAAACAAAGCTACGGAGCAGACTGGACATCAGGAGCACAGTTCGTGTGTCATTGTCTCCCATTACGCCTAGATGGGACCGGCGTGTTTCAGAGACAAGCTCAGGGCTCCCACTAATTCAAGGTAATGGTGATTATTATTTTTATGCTGTTTGCATTTGATTTTATGCCACTCGTATCATTTCATTTGATCGTACACACACACACACACACACACACACAAACACACTTCAAAGGCCGTCGGTGAAAATATTGTCTGACATATAACCGGGCCGTGGCGCAAAAAAGGTTGGGAACCGCTGGCATAGGAGATAAATGACAGAATGTATGAAACCTTCGGTCGCAGACAAGATGCTTTGAAGTTGAAGCTAATTTGCTGTGAATTATCCTTTGCAAATATGTGCCTACAAGGCAACAGGTGAGAAGGGGAGGTGAAAGAGAATTGGATCAATGTTGCAGCTTGGGTGGAGGTAGAGAGATTTCTGGTAACACATCTTGTTTTGGTCTACACATAGTGCTTAACAGCCTAGTTAAGGTAGAATTATATTCGCACATTGGGTTGTTGCACCGTTCTGTGCAAGTTGTTCACGAGCCAATAGAAGCGCTATACCCTTTTATAATTGACGCAGATGTAGGTGCTGTACTCACAAAAACCACAGACGGGCAGTGATCAACGTGACAAGCAGAAATGCCAAAAAAAAAGAGGAGAAACAGTTGACGTCCCACTTCCAAAGCCCTCATGTGAAGCCCATATAGACTTTCTTTTAATAGCATATATAAAAAACATTGTTTCACTAAATAAATGCTGAATACATTATATACTATTGGTAGTTGTTTCAGTCTTTATGTTGTATGTGATGAAAACAAACTAAATTCTTGTTTTCACCTCAGGCTTGGCCAATAAACTTACCCCGGCAAACTGTATTTAACCACACTTTTCCAAATGAACCTTCTGCATAATTTCATTTCAGTACAGGCAAACTTGTTTGTTTAAAACAATTTTATATCCTCGTATTTATAATGAGGCTGGCACACGCGGTCAGCTCAAAGTTTGCAGGAGCGTGCGGCGAGTTTAAACCAAGTTTTAGTGGTAAAATTTTGCTTATAGTTCCAATCCTTCTGTGGAAGGGTGGCCTTCAAACTAAATAATTCCTTTCATCTCTAAAGCACCATCAACAGCCTGAAACTGTGATACAGTACGGTACAGATCTGTGTTTTTTGATTAGGGTGACAAAGTCTGAAAGGGTATCAAGGCTTAAGTCACAAGAGAGGTGAAAATATTTCTGAAATAATCCGGAAGGACAACCTGGCAGTAGCAATGATACCATATTCAAAGGCCTCTAATTATCCTCTCTGTCTGATTCTGATTTTTAAAAACCTACCTACAAAAAATTTTTTGCTTCTATGGGTTTAGAGCAGGGGTCACTAATTAAAAATCAGTAGGGTCGGAAAAAAGAAAATCAACCAGTAAAGGTCCGTGGACGTTTTTAATTATAATCCGTCACTTTAAACAGCATTTAACATTGAAATAAAATGCAGGTGTTTATCCTTTAATGTTATACATTGAATTTTTTAATGGAAAAAAAAACCCCGAACGTTTTAACATTTTAAAATCTAAAGTGCTTTTTGAAACAATCTTTCACAGTTCGGTATATAGATGATTTCCTGACTTTCATTGCTTTTCTAAAATAAATGTATTGGGCTTTTTTATGGCTTAATGGGAGCATTAGGCTTTAGGTTGCCCTGCGAGGATTTTGAAACCTGGGTGTGAATGGCGACAAAGCCATTCTCAAGCACATATCAAGGTGCTCATTCATGAGCCTGGATCGATATTTATTTTTGATTGTATTGATATAATCAAATTTAAGGAAAATTCTGCTTTCACCAGTTCACTGAGCTTTTTTCTGCAGTCCACACATTTTCTCCTTTCTTTTCCTCTTCGTCTTCTCCCTCTTTCCCGGCTTGCAATAGGTTTGCCTGCAGCTCATTGGCAAATTTTCATCATGTACAGCCTGGTGTCGGAAGCTCCAGAGGGCTTTACCATATTAACAGGAGAAGCGGCGCAAGTGAAATTAGTTACTGTTGTTGGACAACATGCAGTAATTTAAAATTTTTTTTAAACCAGGCTGGGTCTGGATTAGCCAAAAAGTGGGTCTGGATCTGGAACCCGGTCCACTAAGCTCTGGTTTAGAGGATTCTCTATTCCAATCGCTGGTGGGGGTACAAAAAAAAAAAAATCCATTCCCCTAAAGAAATAAGGCCTTAATCCTAGAGCAACCCAAGCAAAGTTAAAATCCAACCAAATTCCTATTGATTTGATTTTTCTTTTATACCATGAGGTACAACTTCAAGATATTTTCGGATCTCTGTAGCTGAAGTTCAGTCATGGTTTCCCAACCCCATGTTTGGGCTTTGTTCATGCGTCATGGCACGCTGCCTTGACAGCTCAAGCTGCGGCGTCAGATCACATTATGAAGAATGATCTTTGTCTTTGCTGTTCTGCAAGCCTGAAGTTTAGTTAATCAAAGATGATTAGTTCAATTTAGCAAGTCTGGGAGGTAAGTGGTGAATGGAGGAATGGGGGCAAAAGGCAGAGGTCAAACTGAGGGTCTTATCTATTATTAGAATGGCATATGTAGGTAAAAATTCACAATAAGTCAGGAAATCAACATCTTTGGAAATATAGGTCTGTTTTAAAGCTAAGCTGGGTAGATTTTCATTATGACTATCAGAAAATCACATTTGAATAAAAGCTTTTTATTTGATTTATTTCTATGTAATATTTATGGAGCTATGATTTCATTTTCTAGTTCATTGTCAGTTTGCATTTGAGATTATGTGTTTTGATGGTTATTTAATATTTTGGATGCGTCAGGTTATGCATCTTCCAACCGAGAGCCGACTCCCTTGTCACACTTAGCCCCCCCCTCGCCGTATAATGTGCTACCGCGTTCAGATAAACTGAGATGGATGTGTGATGTGACGGCTGCTGATAAAAACACTTGCCAAGGATTTGTCTTCATGAAGCTGTCAAGACTGAAAATCTACAGTATACCTGCTCGCTTTAACCTCTGTGATTCTTTGTTATACTGGAGGCCTGGTTCTACAATCTCCTGTTCAGACTGTTATAAGACTTTCATTAGAGCTGCGCCACAGTCTAATTTAGTTATTGATAGAAAGTTGTACGGCTCAGAGTTTCAAGAGCCTTGCCCAGGGCATCAGCTCCCTCTGCCAATTAAATGAAAGCCATTTAAGACCATTAAAGCAAAATTAAACAACTGAGCAAAGGGTGATTGCCACAGGTTAGAAACGTCACCGTTAAGATGAACATATCCACTGAGGAGGGCTTTCTGGGAACAACCAATCCATAATGGCCCCCCCAAGCAACTTATACCTGAAGGTTAATGGATAAAGTGGGCTTGTAGTTTAAATTAAGATAGTGTTTCAAAGTCCTTTGATGCTTTATCTGAAAACAATCAACCATGTGTGTTATATATTCTTTTTAAAATCAGTACTAAACTCAGATTTTCCTTTAATGCTAATATGTAAACTGAATAATATTCAGCCATTCATATCCCTCCATATTTTTATTACTATGCAGTATATTTAGGTTGTGTTCAATGTTTTCAAATGTTATGAAATTTTTGTCACGGTTCTTTACTTTCCCACACTTAGATTCATATTATAGTATCATGACATGTGTTGTTAATGTTTCCTTTGTGGCTTAGATTAAAATTAAAATCTGTAAATGCCACTAGTCAGCTGTCTTACTACCTGGATGATTACACCTCAACATAGATATTTAAAAATTGTATAAGAGTTCTGCTTTTATTGTCTTATGGTAATTTGAACGGTTTAAGGCAATAATTTTGTAAAAATTGATTAAGTTAAAAAAGGTGCGACAGCTAAAATATAATTTTTGGGGGATTAAAGAAATTAGAAGCTTAAGTTATCTGAATCATATTAAAGTAAATTTTATCGCTTAAGTTGGTGTGGCTAAGTGCTGATAAGTAGACAGAACATATGATAAATAAGTTTTAAGGAAAAATACAGCTAAGTTTAGGAAACTTACTGGTTTTAAGTTCAGTTTACTGAATTAAACAGTTAAAAAAAAAACAACTGTGTTACCATATCAAGAAAAAAATAAAGTGCTTCATTGGACCTTTCTATTCAACTTAACAGATTTGAGCTACGGTTTCCTCAAGTAGTCTGAGTTCAACTTATTAGGCTTTACAGTGTAGAATAAAGACTGCTGGTTAGTGGACAAACAGATGGGTAGATATATACACAACTCAAAAAATTAAAGGAAAGATTTGTAATCAGAGTTTAGCATCAAGTTAATTAAACTTCTGGGATATTGATTTGGCCAGGTAAGTAGCAAAGGGGGTTATTAATTAGTTTCAGCTGCTTTGGAGTTAATGAAATGAACAACAGGTGCACTAAAGGGGCAACAACGAGACCACCATCAAAACAGGAATGATTTTAAAGGTAGATGCCACTGACATTTTTTCCCCTCCTCATCTTTTCTGACTCTTTTTCACCAGTTTTGCACTTGGCTAGGGTCACTGTCACTACTGTTAGCATGAGGCGCTACCTGGACCCTACAGACGTTGCACAGGCAGTCCAACTCCTCCAGGATGGCACATCAATACGTGCCATTGCCAGAAGGTTTGCTGTCTCCCAGCACAATTTCAAGAGCATGGAGGATATTCCAGGACACAGGCAGTTATTCCAGGAGAGCTGGACAGGGCCGTAGAAGGTCTACAACCCATCAGCAGGACAGGTAAGTGCTCCTTTGTGCAAGGAGTAGCAGGAGGAGCACTGCCAGAGCCCTACAAAAGGACCTCAAGCAGGCCACTGGTGTGAATGTCTCTGACCAAACAATCAGAAACAGACTTCACGAGGGTGGCCTGAAGGCCCGACGTCCTCCAGTGGGCCCTGTGCTCACTGCCCGGCACCGTGGAGCTCGATTGGCATTTGCCACAGAACACATGAATTGGCAAGTCCACCACTGGCGCTCTGTGCTTTTCACAGATGAGAGCAGGTTCACCCTCAGCACATGTGACAGACATGAAAGGGTCTAGAGAAGCTGTGGAGAACATTATGCTGCCTGTAACATCGTTTAGCATGACCGGTTTGGTAGTGTGTCAGTGATGGTCTGGGGAGGGATATCCATGGAGGGACACACAGACCTATACAGGCTAGACAACGGCACCCTGACTGCCATTAGGAATCAGGATGAAATCCTTGCACCGATTGTGAGACCCTATGCTGGTGCAGTGGGTCCTGGGCTCCTGGTGCATGACAATGCCCAGCCTCATGTGGCGATAGTATGCAGGCAGTTCCTGGAGGATGAAGGAATTAATACCATTGATTGGCCCCCACGCCAATCAGCAAAATGGAATATCCTGCTGCATCATTTTTTTCACTGTAATTTTTGGGGTGTCTTTGAATTCAGGCCTCTGTAGATTGATAATTTTCATTTCCATCAAATGACGTGTCATCCTTCCTGACTCATCGCCCAGTCCGTATCAGTATAAATGGCATGATTTTTTGCCCCATTAAGATCTGATGTGTTTTCAAAATGTTCCTTTAATTTTTTTGAGCAGTGTACAAAAGCAAACCTGGAAAACAGTTAAACCAAATTCACACATTTTATCTCACTTGATAGCATAAAGTCGCTAAGAGAGTAATCTACTGCAGGTACCTAAAAAGACTGTAACAATTGCTTTATTTGTGAAGGATAGCATGTGCATGATGTAAATAGAGGAGTCAAGTGGAAAGATGGTGGAAAGAAGGGCAAGAATGATGAAACATGAGAATAGCCTACTAATTGAGGCACACAGAATTCTCCTACTTGCTTTCAAGTCTAAGACCATACAGGACTGAAAATACATTAATGTCTGTTGAAAAATATCATAGCTGCTGGATGAAATCACATAGGACACATAAGCAGTTCTTCCTCAATATCAACCTTGGATCTAATTTGACAAATGGATACCCACGTAACAATTTCCTTTGATGGCCCGTTAAGCAGTAGAGAGCAGCGTGCTGTCACTTTGAATATTGGAATTAAGCCTCTTGTTATAAATTAATCCAAACCTGTACCTGATCCTTTAGATGTGCCTGGAATAGTTATCTAAGGGACAAATTTTGATTAAACTTGCAAGAATGCTGGCTGTGCTAAAAATTCCTATCAAGCTGTGGCATTGAGGCTCAATGCTGGAGTTAGCTCCCTCATTCCTTTGATGGCGATGTTTGACCTTTTCATGAACCGCAAACAGATTGCTCATGCAGTGTGGGTAGACATAAATATTACAAATCCTCAAAAAATAAAATAAAATAAAATAAAACACACACATCCCCTCAGTTTTAGTTCATAAACCCACATAGGTAAATTTATATAACTAATCTGATCTCCCAGCATTACCGAGCATGTCAACAGGGTTTTTAATTCCCTCATTCATGCAATTCCTACAGCAATCTTTCAAGGAGATTTCAAAGACAAGTCAAGAGGGAAGAAGGGATCAAGAGAAGCTTTTACCTGAGAAGACAGAATCTCGGGCTGGTGCACAGATTTTCATCGAAAAAAAGAGCATGAGCTCACAGAGGGCTGGCAAGTACCAGCTATAACAAATATCCAGCTAGAGTTTGGATTTTAATCCGATTTAGCATATCTTGACTGACCTACAAATGGTTTTGCACGGATGATTTAGTCAAGTGTGGCAAACAGAATGAAGCTAGGTCAAACTTGGAAGGAGAAGATCATTATGCAAAACGTGCCAAATGTGATTTAATTGTGTCTTAAAAGAGTCAGAACACATGACTACCAACTTTTCATTGTTGAAAATCCCTTTTTTCTTATTTGTCAACTGTTTTTGGTGAAGTAAAAAACATAACACTTCAAACACTTAAAAAGCTTTCTTTTTCAGCACAATTCAGCTGAAAAACAAATCTACAAGAGGGGGTGTAAACAAACAAAAAGCTGCCATGACCTTGTGGAATAAATGTGCAAAGAGCCTTGAAACTGAAACAAAAAACGCTTCGGCAATTAGTATACATCAGTGCACAGTTATGCAACCAAGAAACTTTTATCCTTCTAAGTTTCAAGCGAATTGTGTAGTATAAAGTGCCAAACAATATTTTCAAAACGTTTGGGAAAAAAACCTACAATTTAAACCTTGCAGGGTTGTTTTTGACAGCCATCTTAGATTTAGTCTCAGTCTTCAGTAAGTAAACTATTATTAGTTTTAGTCAAATTTTAGTCATTACAATATGTGATAGTTTTAGTCGGTTTCATGTTGGGGAAAAAAAAGATAACCTTTAAAGTTATAAATAAGAACTAGTTTCTTTTACAGATTGAAAGCTCTTTCCTAGATACTACAATTGCTGGGTATAGAATGCTGCCGTGCAGTTCATCATTGCTGTTGGGCAGAAAACTTGCAAAAAAGTTGTCAAAATAGCAGATCTACAGTAGTTCAACACATCATATTGGTTAATATCGTAGCCACCCAAACTGACAAAATGTTCAACAAAGGAAAGGATTTAGACATAAGGTGTCCATCCAAAAGCAAATCATTTTACTTCTTCTTTGGCAATTTTGGCTTTATTTCTTCAATTTGGTTACTGCTGCTCAGGGGTCTAAGTAAACTACATTTTGATAAAAAAAAATACAGACAGAACCTATATAATTGCCTTGTAATGCCACGGCAATCCAAACCTAAATTGAATGAATATGCTAAAATGTTGAAATATTTAAAGGAAGCACAAAAAAATGTAAAAAAAAAAAAAAGAAACATCTACATCCTATTTGAATAGATAGAAACGAGAAAAATGAGAGAGAAATATTGAAAAGATCAATGTACCTTTTCATCTGGGTTTTTATCCAAAAATAAACAGTATGCAATTAAATTCTTTGGATATAATTCAAGGATTGCGTTTGGTAGAACTTAGAGAATGTTTAGTCTCACCTCTTGCAAGGTTGAAGAAATAAAATCTTGATAGTTAGACAGAGGGATTTTGTACGCTTGGCAGAGGACGATCAGCCACATATAATTTATTAAGATGCGAGGGCAGGAAGAGCCATGCTGCCAAAGGCTGATTTATACTTCGAAAATAGGTCGTCTGTGTAGGTGTTGCAGTGAACGCAGAGAAATTGCCACCCCCTCCGCAGACACTCTGCTGCACCTCTTTCAAATTGTAGGTGGCCGCAGACAGGAGGCCTCTGATTAGTCAAATCTACGTCTGCTTACCGGCTTTTTTTGTTTTTATGACCGCAATTGTGGAAAACAACTCATGAAGATGGACCAGCTAGAAGAGCGAGGTGTGTGAGAACACTGGGACCCTTTTACCACCTGGATCTCTGCTCTTTTTTTGCCCTCATGTCCCTCCGCTGTTGCACAAACTTGCCCCCACTTCCTCACCGCCTCGGCCGTATCTAGACCCACAGCTAGTTCCGGATTGTTCCTCTTGCGTTGTGGCGTGGAACATAGCGCAGACAACGCTTCAAAGTTGAGCATAAATCAAAAATGTATGCGTCAAGCTCCCTGCGACACACTGCTGGGAGTAACCAGCCCTTAAGAGTGAACCATCAGGGTGGAACGTGAAGCGCAGACTTGCCACGCATTTCTGTATAAGCACAGCTGGAAGATCAGAGTTCATCAGAGTTGAGCGTGCACTTCAGGTGTGCGGCATGACCAAACAGGATGCAGCTGCACGGCTTACACTGCTTAGCTTGTCTAACAGATTACAGCGCAATGATGCATTTTAAATGTCTCACAATCCATCCGTTAACATTTTTATTTAGTCTCGTCGACGAAAAATCACACCCATTATTCGTCAAGTTTTCGTCATCCACATTTAGCTTGTCGGTTCTCGTTATCATTTAAAAAAAGGAGCTTCAACGAAAGAATTTCTTCATCAATATGAAAACAACACTGAAACCTTATGTACCGTTCTAAAAGTAAATGTATGTACTGAGGTGGCTTACTGGCCGATCAGTTTTGTGATTTTGAGACAGCCTACAGAGCCATACATTCCTGTCACTCAGCCAAGATGCCATGAGAAGTGGTCACACACCCAAATTAGTGAGTAGGTGTGAAGTGGTTTTGTCATAAAAAGCTGCTAATCAACTGCGGTCCCTTATCTTTTGTTCATTTTTCTGGCTAAAGTCTCTACATGAGCAATCATGCTCTGCAGGGTGCAGCCTATTTAGCTGGCTTACTTTGGAACTGAGAGGCGGCTTAGGTGGGTGTCATCTATAAATCTAAAACTCAAAACCATATCTTAAATAGAGTGAGTAATGTACACTTCCACAGTAGCAGTAAATGTTTTTTAGTGTTACAGGAATTATTAATAAAAATTATGACTGTTTTAGTTCTTAAAGAAAAGAACAGTACTAAAAGTTAACTCTTGACTATTAATTTGCGTCACTCTCAGGGTCAGAATAACTCATAATGCAGCGGCAAATGAAGACTTTGTTGCTTGCTGCCTTGGAAAATTAAGAATATACTTGAGAGCATAACTTGTATCCTTGTATTTTTTAGAAAAAAATCAACAGAAATCGTTCACTGGAGACTTTCTTTGACATCTTGACATGTTTCAATGACTAAAAATTACAAAAACAGACCACCTCACTTTGAATTACATCTGTAGTTATCTGATACGTTCTAACCAAATTATCCTGACCTTGTTTGTCCCGCCATCGTTTACACTGTGGATCCATGATGTAATAGGCTGAAAAAAAGTCACCTCAGGCAAGTGTAGAAACATATTTGATAATTTCAGGACGTTTTTTTCCCCCGATCTAGCAGCTTGGATTAAGCTTTTCTGACGTGATACTTCAAAATTCACATTAGAAAAAGCTGATAGAAATGCACCTCCAGAAACACCTTAACAATAGCCTGTTTTCCTTGAAGAGGGCACATAATTTAAAACAAAGTATTTTTCAGTTTTTAAAACGTATACATTTCTAAAATGTTTAAAAAGCCAAAAATTACAGAAATAAGTAAATGTTTTGAATTTGAGAATGAAAAAATAACAACTCTTGTGTATCAAAAAATATAACCTGTAATACTAGCTTACTTTATCAAAAGATTGCTTTTTGAGTCATACAAATGAAATATGAAGTTAAAATAAAAATAAAAAACAAATTGCACAAAGACATTTATTTACCAAACCTTTAGATACTGAAGTCTTTAGCTTACTTCATCCTCGCTCTCCTCACTTCCCTCCATTAAGGACGTTTCATCTTAGCGCTGGATGTCCTGAGCCCGTAAGGTCATCAATGACCCCTCACACCCCCGCCATGGACTGTTCTCCATGCTGCCCTTTGGGAATTAGCTTTAGAGAAGCCGCTGCGGGTCCAGCAGGTTCTGCAACAGATTCCCCCCCACTGCCATTAGACTGTTGAACTGTTTAAACTCTAAACTGCACTCTGCGTCACATTTGCAACATCATATTTGCACTACCAACGTGGAAGATTTTTTCATTTTCCCTTTAAAAAGAACACAGCTCAGTATTCTACTGCATTTTGCACCATATATATTTATTTTGCACTGCAATGAACCTCTGAATAACAATACCTTTTGCACCATGACTTTAAACTGGTTTTCCTTTTCTCCTACATCGTTTACATTCTTGATCACTGCTGCACTTTATAAATGGTAATGTTCATTTCACTGTTTTAAGCTGTATGCCTTGACATTTCGCTTCGTAAATACTGTGTGTACAAGACGACAATAATGTTTGCCAAGTCTAAGTCCTGCAAAGAAGAATTTTGCTGCAGAGGTGTTTTCGATCAGGACAGTGTGAGGCAAATTTCTTTAGTCATTTGTCTGTAAAGCTACACTCTGACTTTGACATCTCTTTTGTAAACAGCAGCAGAGCTAGAACCGCTGCCTTGTGGTCCATCTGTGGGCTGAGAGAGAAGTATCCCCCACAAGGAAGCACATCAGGGAACAGAGAAGCTGTTGAATTCCATATATTGCACCAGTCAATTCAAGCATGTGCCTGTTGCTCCAGAGCAAAACAATGTAAAATGGTTATTAGTCACTAAACCTCAACCAGATGCTCCAGAGAAAACATGAAAAGTGAATTTGGTTCAGCAAAAAAGGAGTTTTCCTCACCTAAATCTGTATACTGTCAAGAGGATGAGAGACACCAGATCCAGCAATACAGATGACCTGACGGGTGTTATCAAAGCAACTTGGTCTTCTATTACACCAAGAGCTAAGGCAACTGTTTTTGGCATTTACTTAATCATATTTAGTTATTTTAACACAATTGCTTCATGTTAGCAGGGTAGAAAATAAAACAGTTGTGTTAAAGTAACTAAATATGATTAAGTAAATGCAATAAGCGGTTGCATTGTTTTTTTCAGTGTAATATTCTTATTTAATGTTCTAATTTTGTAAGATGCTGAATTTTGGGTTATTATATAAGCTTTATTCATCAAAATTACAAAGCTTCAAATATGAGTGAGGAATAAATTCAAATTATAATCATTTTTATATGTGTTTAGTTATTTAAGGTAAGATTCATATATTTGATGGACACATGTACTGTTTTAATAACATCCATCTTAAATTTAGCTATTCTTTTTTGTCTACAGTCCGTTTCACGTTTAGATTTGAGCTTAAAAAAACATGGGCTAAGCCTTTTCTTAGTAAATGTGATTCTAAAGCACTACATTTTTATAATTTTATTCACACTCACTTACCTCTTGCAAAGCTCCTGTATGCACTAGGGCATAAACAAGTTGTAATTTTTCCAAGTTGACTATTATACCGTAAAATTTAAAAATAATTTTATGATTATTATGATGTAATCACATTAAGTCAGGGAAGGGCAGAGAATTATTTCCAGTACTTGCTGCAGCTACGTCTTTGTTATACCGTGTAGGTCTGATCCCGCTTTTATTGCCAACTGCAGCGTGTGCTCTGCTAAAGCCATAGAATCAGCCAATAAGAGATCAGTTTTAAATGCCGCAAACATACGGCCAGGCAGGCCCACACCCGCCATGGGTTGGAGGGTCAACTTTCAAATTGTTGAGATATGAGTCGACTGAGCATAATTAAGATTTTGTTAGGGCTGAAACAATTAATCGGATAAATCATAATTAATCGATTATTGAAATAATTGCCAACTAATTTAGTAATTGATTTTCGTTAACTGGAGTATAAAGACTATAAAACGTTCCTTTGCCTGACAGAGCAACCTACTTAGAGCAGACATTATATCAAAATTGTAAAACAATATTTAAACATTTTGCAACCAAAATAAAGAAAAAAAGTCGCCCGTCATTATGCTTTATCCAGAACTCCTCAGCTGGAAAATTTTGAGGTTCACCTGCCACAATTTTATAAACAAAATCTCCTTTGAGGAACCTTTGGCTATCTGATTATTAACAGATTAATCGATTTGCAAAATAAGCTCTGGTTGGATCCCTAGATTTTTATTTATTTATTATTTTTGTTTTCGTTCTAGTGGCCTTATTTTTTTTAAGTAGGTAGACAGGAAATATGGGTATAGAAAGGGGGAAGACATGCGGCGAATGTCACCGCCTGAGATGGCTACATCGAGGACCAAAGCTCTGCACTTGCATGTTAGTCCCCTGCGCCACTGCGGTGCCGGTCTAAGCTTAACTAAGGCCACTTGGGGACAAGTCGACTTTTGGGTGAATGCTTTAGTGCGTGCAGTGAGGATGCACCAGGATGAAACATTAATATAGGGTAATTTAGGAAGCATTGGAGCCATTCATGTTTACAGCCTTCACATAATCATCTTTCTAGACAAAGATACACAACATGTCTCTGATAGAAACCAATGATTCTGATAGACACTATTAGAGCAACACACTAGAGAGTGTACTGATAGCAGACCATACCTGCTGATGGAGATACAGAATTCTCATCAGGTAACCTACATGGTACCAACTCTGTACATCAAACTGATAGAGTGGGTTCCTTACCCAGAGGAGAGTTAACAACTGAGGCAGAATATTTTCCTCTTTGGGGCATGGGTGGCGCTAGAATTTCTTCATTGCAGAAACTTGGCAGGTACTATATGACAGACAGGAGTTGCTGGTCAATTTATCTAATTATGATAAACTACAATATCAATAGGCCAAGCAGTAGCAGATAATAATCTAACAGATGATATTTACTTAAAGTTTGCTGCCATTAACACACCTACAAACTTCAAAGGTAAGAGCTTATCTCTACTCACCAAGAGACAGAAACTGTCTGCAGCAAACACAAAATGCCCTATTGGTCTGTTGTCATTAATTACTCCAGCTAAGGGTAGTGTTCATACCATTGCCGACTGAAGGAGTGCATTTGCTGAACTCTGCATTTGCTCTACTGATCTATATTAATTTCCCTTGAATGATATCACAGGAATTCTCTATGCTCAAACAATATAAGGATTGCTTGCCTTGCATCTAGAAAGTTCCAGGGTTCGATTCCCAGCCTGGGGTCTTTCTGCATGGAGTTTGCATGATCTCCCTGTGAATGCATGGATTCTCCCAGGGTACTCAGGCTTCCTCCTACAGTCACAAAAAAAAATACATGACTGTGAGGGTAAATGACTTCTCTAAATTCTCCTTAGATGTGAGTGTTACATGAATGGTTGCCCTGTTTGTCTCTATGGTGCACAAAAACCACACCAGTTTTTTGCTTTTGTGAGGGAAGGTTTTACAGCAACATTAAAAAACTGCTTGGACCATTACAGAGAAGAAAAAGGACCATGAGGAATAGATCAATTACTTTTACTATTCTAAAGGGTGCATATTTGTCAGTATCTTTCCCATTATTGATGGTTGGCCTGGTTTTGTAATTCATAAAAATACTTAATTCCCTACAAGGATTAAAAAATGTAAGTTTTATGAGAAATGGTTAGTTTATTGGTCTCAAGTGGAAGTATTAGGAACCAAATGCTTCCAGATAGGTATGAATCGTAAAACAACAACAAAGACTTGGGCATAAATGGATGAACTTTGAATAAAAAGTACAAAATAAAAAGAAAAACCTCCACTGGATGATGAAAAAAAGTATGAAGAGACAGAGCCAATCATGCCCAGGGCTCGTCAGTGAAGTCTCAGAAGAATTTCTACATTTACATTCACGCAGTGAAGATTAAATTCTTTGCAGAGGTTTAAATCTTAAGGAATATAAGCTTGAGCGATTTGCCTCAAATTACAAATGGTAAAAGTGCCAATCTGCAATAAGTTAATGTCAAGTTAAGCTTTTCTTCAAAGGAACTTATGACAATAGCCTTCACTTAGACTGATGAATTTCTAGCATTTCCCTAAACTGAAAAATTATGTCCTCATTTTTAGGACGATAAGGAATTGGAAAGAAGAATGGCTCTGGCAGATATACTTTGACTTGTGGTTGAAGCAAATTTTTGCAGAGTGACTAATGATGGAATTGACAGAAAAACTATAATAGCTTTAAATGTGATGATGTGACATTAAATCTTGCTAACAATTGCAGGTAAATAAATACTTTGGTTTCTGCAGTTAAAAAAAGCTGTTTTTCCTCAAGTCTTTAAATGCTTTCCTCCTCCAAAATGGCTCCTTATCAACTGAGGTAAAACAGGCTATGTCTTTGCTTTTGCTTAGTCTTATAACTTCTAATCTGGATTCTAATCACCTTTATTCTCTCATCTGTAGAGGGGCTAATGTCAATGCTAATAAGCAGCACTGGAGAATTACTCGGTCAAGAGTCTCAGGCTAAGTAAATAGTATTTAATTCCTGAGGTAGATTTATGCATCTGCTCTTTTATCTCTTCTAAAAGCACTGCAATGTGAATGACAGAGAAGAGCCATTTAAAGAAATAAGTATTCACACCCAGGGAGGATTAGATGTTAAATTACTTTAACCAACCAAGAAATGTATATGTCTGGAATGGAGAAAAATATAAAGTAAAAAAAAAAAAGAATATCAGCCTTAAAACAAAAAATAAACAGGCATTTTTTAAGAAATCTTCCTGAAACATCATATATATGCTGCTAAACAAACCCTTTTTATACACTGTAATAATTGTCACTCATGATATCAAGTTGAAAATTTAGAGCTCAAGATGTTGAGTGTAAGTAAATCACAGAAATAAGTCAGGATGGCTAATTGAGGGTATTGCTTTTTACAGTCTACTTGCCGACAAGCTTTTTGTATGTTTCATTAGGTTTTTTTTTTTTTTTTGGAGATTGATCTTTAATTATGAGATACAAGTATTTCAGTTTGGAAGGTCTCCCTTCCATTACCTCACGTTTTAGATCCATTTATAGATACAGATTCAGTCTGAATTTTGGTAAATTTAAAGATCAATTTAAACTTAAATCTGCCAGAAATGTAAATACATTTGGCCTTAACTGTATTTGAACCATTAATTTAAAATATTAAGTTAGATGAAGCTCAGTATATTTGTCATCGGGCATTTGGTGAATTGGCTGTTGCATTAATCCAGGTATCCCACAGAAAAGTGGAAGCACCTAATCACATTCTGGACACACACTTCGATATCTCAGTCAGTTCTTAATTAGAAATAGCTGATTTGTATTTAGTAGTTTCTGTCATAAATCATGCAAGAAAGCAGTTTTCAGAGGCCAGATTATCTTGCTTTTAAAAAATGCATTTCCTAGATAAACAGCTCATCATTCGATGTGAAAAAGTCATGTTCCTTTTTCCAAGGACACAATTAATCTAAATTCCAAGTTTGTCTCTGTCTCTCCACTGCCTGCATGTTGAAAAACTTAAGGAAACCAGCAAAGTTGTGATATAATTTGTTTCACAAATGAAAGTTGGATAATCAGTAAATTATGTTTTACAAATAGAGATAGTAACAGATAGTAGGACATGATGGCGGATGAATAAACAGCACAGTAGCTCCGAAAGGCATCAACACTTCCTGGGGATTTATTTGATTGACAAGACTAAAACTGCTTATTTAAATTTTATTTAAAGCTAGGTTATTATCCTTAAAACTAGTCCCATAAAGAATCTGAAAAACCTGCTCTGCACGGGGACTCTTCCTGCTGTGCTTTAAAGCCATCAAAACATTTTAAACTACAAATACATAAATATGCAGCAAAAAAAGTACTGCAAAGACAAAAACAAGACTAGCAAACACAAAAATAAGACTATACAGACAAACACAGATGAAAAACGCTGCAAAAGAGAAATGTAGCAATCAGAAAATAAGGAGAAGCAAAATGCAAATACGCTGCAAATACATAAACATGCATCAAACGCATAAATTGTCCTGATAAATGCACTTTTCTCCGCTTCCCGCTTGTTTACACCTTTTCTTACTTTTTACCTTCTTATCTCTCAGCCAAGGTGACTGAAAGTTAGAGACATTTTTAAGGATTCTCTTGCTTGACTACTTTTTAAACATCTTGAAACATTTTTATGTTATTTTGATCACGGTGCGGAGGAGGACACGCAAGCGCTAAACGCCTCACTTTACCCCACAGGACCTTGACCAGCTTCTGCAGAGGATGGCTGTCTTGGAAATGAAGACTAACCGACTGGAAGTTAATGTGGAAGTAAATGCTGGTTATGGAAATGTTACGACATTACCAGTGCCGACCCTGCCATGCTCAAAACACTGAGATAACCCCATCAGTGGTTTTAAATAGCAACCTGTAGGAGCAACAACTAACCAACAGAACTGAGAAACAAGGTGCTGATCCTAATGACAATAACCACACAGGTAGCCCCCGCTGGGAATCACTTGGAGCAAAGCCAATGAACAAAAAATCTAATCCTCATCTTAAAAGACACTTTACAGGGCCACAGGAACGCCACATTTAGATGAAAAAACCTGTCCAAGTCTTCACAGATACATGTCTTTTACCCAAAGTATCAAAAGCTGCAAAAATCATTTTGTTCCCAAAACAAAATACAAGAAAGGATCCACTGAGATTACTGAGAATATGATGATTCCGCTAAAAAACAGGTTTGGTGCCCTGCAGAATGACCTTGAACAGCCCATTTCCAGACAACAGAAAAAGGTATGAAAACGTTCAGCTCTCTGCCAAACAGCCTCAGCTGCTAAGCCAAGAACAATAATAGTAACTAATGATGCTGTGAATTAGATCAAACGCTTCTGCAACAAGAAAAACAGAGAAATAGTGAATGTTGGCTGTTTCATGCGTTCGGAAATCTCAAAGAGAATCACAAAGATCACAGAATTTCATGCAACCCGTAAGAACTTAATCATTTACATCGGAGCACTGAATGATGTTAAGAGGAAGTCAGAAATATTAAAGGAAGACATGATTAGTCTGCTTAACAACGAAGAACAGACACATTTTAAAGTTTTTATTAGTGTCCCTGTCGCTCCACCTTCAGCAGGAGATGGAGTTTCCTATGTTAATACATTGATCACATGTGCCTGCTCTGCAAGATCAATTGGCTTTATTGATAACCTTAATATCTTCAGGGAAAAGAGGAAATTCTTCAAGAGAGATGGCTTTAACCTGAAAAGAACAGATGCAAAACTTTTGGGTTACAACATTTTCTAACACCTGAAAAAAAGGCAGTGGAATGAGAGATCTTGAAACGGAAACAAGAACAGAATGAACGAATAACAAAGAAGGCCAAAATGGTCGCTGAGGTAATGGGCAAAAAACTCAAGGCAAAAACTAAAACGTTTTTAAATGGTTACTCTGTTGATAATGGTTGAATGCTGGTATTCCATGATATTAAATGCCACATCACAGAAAGTAATCCAGATGCAGTCAGAGCCTATCTGGTAAAGCAATAAAAGCTTTTATGAATCCCAAATGTGAAGGAGACTACGTTCAGGTTGACATTCAATATCCATGTTAAGGCCAAAAACAAGTTCCTTTTAGAGCTTTACACATAGAAGCGTTGATGGAATATTTTCAGGGTTTTCAACGTGCTGATCTGGGAGCATCTTGACTAATAATGACAAAATTAATTTGTAACAAACAGTAAAAACAAAACAGTTATTTTTCTTTAGGTGCAAAACAAAAGGCTGTTTAACAGTTTTTCTTAAATGTGTTTAGAGTGCATTTCATAATTTGTAGAACAAGTTTTTAGCAGTCAACCCTGAACTGAATCATATTTTGCTATTAGAATTTCGCTTTGTTGTCATAAAGATCAATGTAGAATGAGAGTTATAGAGAGCATCATATGATAGCCCAAACTTAGAATAAACTATTGAACAGGGATTAGTTTCTTGTGACTATTTGTTTTTGGTTCATCAATCTATAGAACAGTAAAAAAATAAATAAAAACATAAGTTTTCCTTGAAAAGTGCTAAAATCTGGTGTTCTTTTGTGTTGTCTTGTCTTACAACTTTAGTGCATCTGTTTCAACCCAGCTTAGTTCTACTGCCTCTGTATTTACTTTGAAATGAATTAGAAATCCTGCCATTATAATCCCAACTGGGGATTGGTTTTCTTCCCTCACAACCTTTAAATAAAGACCGTCAGGATATGAAAAAATTGGTGGGTTTTGCATTGGTCTTTCACTGCTTTTCTGTTCAATTCTTTTAAAAACCAAGAGAGAGGATTGTGTAGAAAAATGAACTATCAATCTTGGCTATCAATCTTTTAGCCACTGAATTGCTGTTGCCAACATATTTTATGGACAGTCTGTTATCTTGCTCTGAGTTAATTCATCATGCAAACTTGCGAAACAACTGCGACTCGGTACAAACTAAACATCTCAACTCTCGCAATTCATTTTAAGTTTATAACATCACTTTGCAATTATGCGATAATAGAATATCAACTGGGGAGGCAATATCGGTGAGCTGTGTGTTTGTCAAATAATTTATGAGCCAGCAGGATGTGTGCTACCCTAGCTAAAAAAAGAAATAGAAGGTTTTACAAACGTGTCAGGGAGAAGAAGACAGAGAGAAAAAAAAAATCCTGCAAGTTTGATTTACAACTGGAATGGAGAGCAAAATGAATGTGAGGCTGTGAAGCCCATACCTCCCATCTGCTGTGCTCTAGGACAGAGGCAAGCCGCCATCTGTGCCTGAATCTGTTTTAACATTTGCACTTATCCCAGAGAAAAAGACAATCTAGATAACAAGCACAGGATTATACTGTCTGCTATTATAGGTGCAGCTTAACTTAATATACTTTGCAGGAAATATGCCCTCCGATACAGTTGCTGGAGGAAATAAGTAATTTCTTTTTTCATTTTCAATGCTCGACACATTCTAATAACTATGTGGTATTATTACAGACTAAAATTGGTGCAGGCTGTTTGACTCTGTTGGCCATAACCAATGTTCCTACCCATTCATTTCAAATATTAGCATTGTTAACAAATGTAGTCGGAAATTTGCAAGATTCAATACCCTTTCATTTTCTAGCAGAGCTCAGTTGTGGAAACTGCTAAAAAGAAACTCTAATCAAAACTCTTTTGACTCGTAATGAGACTAGGATGAATGTCGCAACAAGGACTACAATAGTAGAAAATTAAGATCAGTGAGGGATTTAACAATAAATGCACTTAAAGAGGCGGGGCAATACCAAATGTAGGGTTTATTAAATAACAGATTTTAGCAATACTGTGAAATAAGGAAAACATCGTCCTCTTTTATTATTTTTTTCAAATAGTTTAAGGCTTTAAAAAAAACAAACTGTCTAAAGAATCGGATTCTTAAGCAGACTGAATAAAAAAACAAAAAACAATTTGTATATGTTTTATAGAAATTTTAAAAGAAATATCCAGTTCACATTTGATCATTTTAAGTATAGTCACATGTAGGCCAAGTAAAGTGTCTCTTTATGAACAGTTGCGTTCATTCATTAGGTACAGGAAGCAATGATGTTGATCAAGCTTGTCAGGGTATTTTTATAGTGTTCATACAATATTTTGTGTATGACTTTATTTCAATGGCAAAATAAGAACCAGTGCCAGTATCATCACCATATTATAGGACTGGCTCTCCACCACAGGATATGCTAAGAGATCCTAATGCATGATTATCACAGCTGTCAGATGAGGCCGTACATTTTCACCACCACAACAGAATCAAACTATACAGCAATGACCCAAGAAATACACAATTTAATCCGGTGTAAACTATAATATGGACAAGAAAAAGATTTCCATTTTTACAACAGGCTTATTAATTCTTTGTCTAGGAATTATGACGGCTTTTACAACTTCAGTTAAGGTATAGTTATACCCCCTCAGCCCTCATTTTAAACAGTAGGTTGAGGAGCAGATAAAATCAGCCTGAATTTGACGACTAGTTGCAGAAAAAGTCCACAGAGAAAGTTTATTCCAAATACAAATACCAGTTTGGGAAAATAGTTCTAAGGTTCTATCAAGCACTTATCAATATTTATTACTGTTGTGTTACTATTTAACCATGCATAGCGTCAAAAAACTGGCCTCCTTTCAGAGAATCTTGCTGCTCTTTCTGTTTGGTAACTGACACTGTAGCAGGAAGAACAAAGCTTAACCATGCAAAAAAGGGGACATGCATCATGTGTAGCAGTACTTAAGAGGCCTGATTTTTCACTACACTTATTATTCCAATACAGCAGAAAAAATTAAATGATATATGACAGTCATGTCACAAAAAAAATGAAATACATCGAATTGATCCAAAACACCTAATCCAACAGCCTTCATCCTATTACATATACAAAAACCAAACCCTGCCTCCATCAAAAGGAACAAACATACAGTACCAGAAAAAGTCAGATAAACAGGCTTCTTTGACTTAACAATAAGTGAGTGTTCCCCACCTGCATGATGATCATACTTTAATAGTTAACGCCAAATAATAGCTTAGTCTTATTTCAGCT
This sequence comes from Cyprinodon variegatus, assembly GCF_000732505.1. Classification (NCBI taxonomy): domain Eukaryota; kingdom Metazoa; phylum Chordata; class Actinopteri; order Cyprinodontiformes; family Cyprinodontidae; genus Cyprinodon; species Cyprinodon variegatus. The sequence continues at coordinate 163,669 of NW_015151054.1, forward strand.
GAGAAAGGTATGCCGACAGCAAAGGTGTAGCTCTAAAAGAAATGTTATGGCTTTTAGATAATGACTTCTTGTAGAAAAGAAGTTCATTTTTTACCAATAAAATGAATGCTACCAATTGATTGTTTATATAAAAAACAAACAAACAAAATAACTAAAAAAAAAAAAAAAAGAAACTCCAATATTTTGGCTTGGAATAAAATTCCTTTCTTTCTGTTTAACTTGAATTGTGGTGGCTTTTATTGCCAAAAGGAAATAAAATTCTGCAGGTACCATACATAAGCCCCACTCAAAAAATGCCATTTCTATTGATTTTTCCACTTTGTAAAAAGTGTTCCTTGTTGTCTTCAGCTATACTCATGATCCCAACACAACATCAGTATCAGTATCACAGATAAAAGTTTAAATAGTGCTTCAACAGATGATCTTCAACACTATAAAGCATGAGCAAATGCCTACAGTCACTACAAAATATGCAAGGAATCAGGTGACTGATGAACATTCAATGAGTGCATATGGAATGTGGAAAATATGGACCTCACAAAACAGAGAACAGGGACGTTCAGCAGCAAAGAGACAAGACGAAACCTCAATGCCACAAATCACTCTGTCCCTGGGCTTAGCGCGAGCTACCCCGCGTGGATGATTCACATTGTGAGGCGCAATTACCAGCGTGACATTTGCTTTTAATTGGGTTACCAATGACTCCTTTCTGAGGCAAAAGGTCATGTTCTGGCACAAGTCAAAGTCTTCTGACGCCCATATTTCAAAGGGATGCTGATGAAGGATGAGTTTCGTGAACAGCTAAAATCATGATCGCCTTGAAAGTGACATTTACAGTCAGTTACAAACTCTTTGTTAAGTGGAATTACCTTACCCATAAGGCAAACTGTAAATCAGCTCATGCGTAAACAACACATCGTCACACGGGGTCATGGAAGTTAAGCTGTGTCTAATAAAGAAACTAAATCACCTCTTATATGGTGTCCATAACCCATCAATTCAATGAAGGCCTTAACATGGCTGCTTGCTGATCTACTTAAGCTTTTAAATATGATCAAACAGGAGTTTTAACATGTGCTGAAAGTAATTGTACTGTCAGTTTTATAGCTAATGCTTTTAGGCTTTTTATAGACTTTTTCACATCATGATAGCCACTGCCAACCTGAAGCACTGATGCGTATTAATATTAGCAAACCACAGCACACTATTTCTCTTCCCTGGCCTTAATTTGTTCAAACCCACTAACCAGCAAGGCCCCTTTAATCATAAATCACCTGCTAAAATACTGGAAAGCTTCAGCCTGTGCAAGTCAACGACAGTCGGAGCAATTTCACCACTTACTCACTTTTTGCAATTAACTAATCAGGTCAGATACTAAGGGAGCCGGCCCCAAGGTGTTTCCTAGCAACTACGCCGCTGCGATCGGTCTGCAGCGTCGCTGTGTGTGCTTCTGTGGAGAGTGGGGGGAGAGTTACTGCTGCAGTAAACCTGTCTCTCGGCCATAAGTGATTTGTGACTTCCCACTCTTTTGCTATGTCAGTGCAGAGAGGAGAGCACGTATCGCCTTTTGTTTGAGCAAGCCCCACTTTTATTACAGGAAAGCGTTTGGCAGATGGTGCAGAATCTTCCTTCCAGTAGAGCTCTGTTTATCCAAAGGACAGTGCAAGTCTCACTCACAATGACAAAGATGTTTAAGGTATTTCAAAGAGCTCTGCATAACACATTTAACATACTCGTGAGATTTGCCAAAGGAACATATGTGCTGAACACATTGCTGGGGTGAGATATCCCACAAGGTCAGATCAGAACAGCTGATGTGCAAATTTGAAATTTTATATTCAGATACGATTCCCTTGTGCTTATATATCCTAATAAAAAGTCGGATTAGTGCTTATACGTTCAAGTTTAGCTGCTACACTGAAATTAGCATTAAATAATTACAGCTGACAGGATTGCCATACAAGATGTCTTTTGGTCTGCATGTGAAATCTTTCAACTTTCAAAGATACCAAACTGGAAAAGCTCAAACTGTCCTCATCAGCAAAGGTCAAACTGGCCCACCATTCTGCTTACATCATGTGCTTTAACAGGATAAGATTGATTTTGAGATCTTCAATGTCACTATATTTAATTTATGTACACATACATTTGTATTTCATAAACTATCAGAGCAATCAATCTTGCAGGCTCCAAATAAGCGTTGGAAAAAACAAAATACAACTTTAGATATTTTTTTTCCCCCATTGAATAGTTTAAAGATAATAATTATTATGTAGATGATTACAAAATATAACACTCCTTTGTATAAAATAGCCCTTTTCTGTCAGATTGGTTGGATATATTTTACTATAACAATGAAAATCAAACCACTCTGTAAATGAAAAATAAAAAAAAAACTATATAAATAGATCTTTTCTATTTACCAAAGGTCTAATTCCACCAGAAGAAAAATAAACATGAAGCACGATGCTGCCACAATATTGATTCTCTTGGTAGTTAGGAACATTGTTTTGGTGGCCAATCTTTCCTCTGTGAGTTCAAGTTTGGGTTTTGTTTGGTCAAAACACCTGAACACATCTCCAGTTTAATCTGTCTTCTAAAAAAAGTAGAACATAACTTGTGTAACAGCTCGCTCAGTGTTACGGCCTTTCTCCGCTTATCATTAGGAGAGGAGAAGCAGCCAGTTTCAGTAATATATATGTTTCGCAATGTGTGTCTAACAAATGTTTATGTCATTTTTATTAGGCTGAAGGTTGGACATGTTTCAACACCAGAGAAACCTAACCATTAAAAACAAGTATGTGGACTTTTTTTTTTTAAGAGCATTTCTTAAAGATGTGCAAGTCTGATGGCAAAAATACCACAGAACCATTAAACACTGTTGCACAATAAAATGTAGAATTTGCATGATTACACTGTCAACTTAATATTTGTTTTTTTCAAGAATTTTGTAAAAACTAAAAGGTGTTATTTTTTTCACAAAGAGTAAAGAATATATATATATATTTTTTAATCAAACTTTTCATAAGAAAAAAAAGCAATCAGTGCTCACAAATTAAATCCAGGTTTGATTAGTCCATATTTTACAATCTTATTTTAGCTCAGTTAAAACAAGGCTTAAAGGAGATAAGAGCCCAAAATGCTTTGGTTTATGTTCAGCAAAAAAAGAGAGATTTTATTCATCTTAAACAACCTTCTGAAGTATATGAGGATAATTTAAGGATTAAGTCATTATCTTAGAGAAAAGCTTTTTAAAGGGCTTTAACATGTTTGTTTTATTTGCTAGTTGTCATGTTTTGGTTTTCAGACTCTGAATAGGAGCAATCACGGAGGCAAGGATCAGTTAAGGGTTTTATTGAAGGTTTGTGGTTGTACAGAGTGAAGTCCGGCAGGTAGGGTTGTCAGGATACTGCTAGAAGAGGTTTAGTGACAGGTGAGCAACAGTTCATGTGAGTGAGGGATGTGTGAGACTCACAGAGAGGGCGGCTTGGCGTCTGTCTTGGGAGGATGGTGACCAGTGGTCCTGGCGAATGGTGCAGGTCCGGTGGGTGAGATCAGATGGTGGCGTCTGAGGGTGGACAGGCAGGTGAGCTCAGGCAGGAGGGCTTTAATGGTTCTGAGGCCCGAAGCCTCACTGGTTCTTAGAGGCAGACTGAAGACGCCTCCAAAAGGAGTCCAAAGCAATCACACACTATTGCTGTGTTTAGAGCTTTAAAGAAAATCATCTACATATTAAAACATATTTCTTAACATAATAACTGCTTTTAAAACTGTTCCATTTTTGTACTGCAAAAGGACCAGATATAAAGAACAATTATAATAATATGAGCTCAACTTTCTTGTAAATCCAGCCACCAAGTCAGTGTGTAATTTGCTGAAATATACAGGGACCATTACAATGGACTCCCTATATGCACCCTGATGAATAGTGATCAACCTTAGATTAATGGACAACTGCGGTTAGACTTTATCCCACATTAACATTATAGCCGAGCGGTCTGTTGGGGGTGGTGGGAAGCACAGCGACAGCTCTGAGCATGTGGGAGGCAGATCATCTGCACATTTCTCATAAACCGACTGGCATACGGTGGGGGGGGGACTAAATGATCCAAAGACACGTGAACATTGATTATCCCTGACATGCTTGTTCTTGTGATGCGAGGGGAGATAGAGTGTGAAATCATTTCCCACTTTTTTTATTTCTCGCTGCTGCCTTGCAATGCGATACTTTAACAATGTTACTCTGAGAATATGCTGTTTAGCAACACCAAAAACATTGTCACTTCCACTAGCCACTGATGACTTCATTAGGCTGCATAAACTGTTCATTAGCTTGAGAAGTTGAAAAGCGATCTTGACTTGGAACAAAGCTTTGCTTTGATCAAACTCAGTCATCCCTAGAGGGGGCTGGCTCTTTGTCTTTGCGATATCTTCACAATAAACCCTACAAGTCTATCTTCCAGAGTTTTTTTTTCCTTGGGGGGATGTGGGGTAGTTGCCTGTTAGGGAGAGTAAATCTTACAATGATTAGGAGGGTAGGCGTGTATGTGTGTCCCTGTTTGTGTGTTTGCATGACAATTCAGAAGTTGCCTTGAATCTCCCCTCAGCATTGGCTCAACTCTCAGCCTGTTGGGTTTGTAGATCAGAGGCAATTTATTTTTATTTTTTTTCTTCTTTTGCCAACTTCAAAGTTTGACAGATCTTTCTAGCAGTCGGAGACTGAACCACTTGCAAATTTCCTTATTGTTTTCTTTACATTCCATTTTACTTTCTATCTCTGCCAAAAATGACACGACTGCTACTTCGATCATGCCATTTCTGACACATAGCTGCATACAATTCCATAATCTGCACTCATGAGTTCTCCTTGCCTACATTAGTTAACCCAGGGAGGTGCTGGAGAGGAAAAACGCAGTGAGATGGACTGCTCAATCAGGCTCATAACAGCTTTAGAGGCTGTGTTAATTCAAGGCAGTGGGAGCCCAAGCATTTGCGGCTTACCGCTGGAAAGCAAAGACATTAGGAATCCTGCAAAATCAAATACAAAAACTTGAAAGCCTTTTAAACTCCATGAGAGCCGAGAGTTAGAGTCCATTACAGTGCGTGCATTAGAAAGTAAGGATGGTTAGCAGTAAATGACATTAATCATAAACCCACTCAGTGTTTTCTGGACGCTTTTGAAGTGTTGCACAGTAAACGCTTGAGAGACCTTGAAATTGCATGAATAACTTCTTATGTCAATCAGAGGCACGCTATGTTCTTGATTTTTTTCCTATATAAACCATTATGTTATAAATTAGCCCCAGCTAAATGAATGCCATCTGTCAATTTGTTGAAGAAGTTGTAGTAGAACTAGGAAAACTGGCCAGATGTCAGGGGCTGTGCCTCTTTAATTGTGTTTAAATACTCACATCAGGGATCCAATGGTCTGCTCTTTGACTATTTTTTTCACATTGGGTGCTAAAGTTAACTAAGGACTTTTTGATTTCTTGGGGAAGATATTAAGAAGAGCTATTTATTTTTATACACAATTAACACTATTCAGGGTTGCAGTGTGTGAGTCTACACATTAACTGGCCAGAGATGGGGAGCACCCTTGAGATCACCAGTCCATCCTAGGAATGGGTGACAATAGTTCCTCGGAAAAACACTAGCAAAGTAGGAATGTTTCTGGTTCCTCTATTGATATGGAGTATAAAAGAACAGCTATAAGCATCCTATGCACTAAACACAATGTATAGTAATTGCATTTCTTCATGTTCAGAGAGTTTTTGCATTATCTATGACTTTGACAGACAAATGATGTCTCAATACTAAACAAAGGTCTGTGTCTGGCTTTACTGCTCTTTGGCTGTTTTTCAAGACTTTTTTTTTCTGTTTTTGAAAGCTCCTTACTTGTATGTTTAATTTGAACCCATCTTTCAGACAAGTTGAGGCTTTTTACCCAAATTACTTCATTAATTTCAGTACCAAATTAGGGTTACGACAACCTACTATACAACAATGTGCTAAACTCATGGACCTGTTATATTTTGAGAAAATTAGTGTGGTAGGTTTTCCAGTAGTTATTGCTTTACTGGTCAAATAATCTACTTGCCTGATGCTACCATAAAACCATGGATATTTCTCATCTATTTGGTATGTCCAAATGCAGCCACATTGGCTTGTTCCATCTCATCTCATCTTTTTTTTGCATCCTGTTTTACCAATACACCTCTGGGAATAGATTTCCCGGAGCTAGATGATAGCCCAACAGATTTGCTTTCACAAACAGACCATTATGGCTGTTGCCATAAGGTTCCACTTGGTACTTGTATATGAAACTATATTGAAAACGATTTAGGGGGTAAAACGTTGACACTGAGATAGAAAGGGGGGTGGAAAAGAAGAAGAGATAAGAACTAAAGGGAGAGAGAAATAAATAGAGACAGGAAAGAGCGCATGAAATTGAGAAAATAAAACTAAAAAGCAAAAATAGAAAACAGAGGATATACAGGACAGAAAACAGAGAACATAACAAAAAAAAAAAGAAGACAACAGACAACCATAGCAAATATCAAAACAGCTTCAAGTGATTTCCAAACTATTTATGCCCAAGGCAAACCAAAGGACAAATAAAAATTTCAAAGCATACCTGTTGTGCAATACAGCCTGTAACATGTGATATCACTGCCATGTGATATCACTGCCATGTGATATCACTGCCATGTGATATCACTGCCATGTGATATCAATGCCAAATAAAAATGTGACAAAAAAAAAAAACTATATTGCTAATGAAATATTTATTAACAACATACATATTTCGAAGAAAAATCTAGACTTGATCAAATTGGGCTTAATCAAACACTCCTTTAAACCAGACAGGTGAGGCAAATGAAGCAGAAATTCAGAACTGAACTGTCAATCAGAAAGCTGCACTGTCCATGGTCCTGAAACGGACCCACAAATTATACCTGACCTTACATGTGGTTTTGTAAATATTTCACCATCTAACAACACATGGTGAAATATTACAGATTACAGATAGTAGTATGATTAAGTCACAATCTGTAAATTTAACATTTTATTATTATGAATTATCATGTATTTGGGATCCTATATGATATTGCACATTATTGATGAGATTAAGGAGCACAAGCAGAGTTTTGATTTCTTTCCTTTCTTGAGTAACAGGGCTGAGAGGATTCTGTAAGTTAAAAGACAATATGCAAGTACTGTCACAAGAATAGTTCTCATCATCTTTGCATCAATACCAGGTGGACCTGTCTCTGCTCAAAATGCTTTGGTCAATTTTCTTTTTCCAAGTCCAGCCCTCGTCCAGGTCAGAGGCAGTGTTGTATAAAGTACTCAAATCTCAGAGTCAAGTAAAAGAAGAAGTACCTCTCCAAAATATGACTTTGGTAAAAGTCCAAGTCACTGACTGAAATGTTACTTGAGTAAAAGTCTTAAAGTACCTGAAATGGCTTGTACTTGAGTATAAGAATTACTGTAAAAATAGATGTACTCAAGTAATGTAGTGAAAAGTATAAGTAAAAAGTAAGTGCAGTTTGAATGACATTTTTTTTTTACATTTTGGTAAACTTCAAAGGTTAAATTCCCTTAAAATAACATACACAACCAAGTGTAGGATAAATTTAGCCCAAGTTGTATTACTGCTACTGTTATTGACATCATTACAAAAAAAAAAGAAAAAACAGAAGCTTATCTGGCATCTGAAGAGTGAGTCCAGTTTAAAGCCCCTTTTGTAAAAGTGGCCAACATGAAGAGAAAAAAAAGCTGTAAATTACTATACTTCACAAACAAAAGGCGCACACATAACAGGTCATTTTACAAAAGAAAAATAAATGGGAGGGAACTGCAGCTTATTTGGCATCTGAAGAGGAAGACATTTGTTCTAAAACTACCTTAAAACGTAAAAAAGGCAGTGCTGAAATTAAGTGTACATCACACCAGAGAAAAAAAGATGCTCTTCAGGCCAATGAACTAAATCTTAAACACTTTGTAAACACAAGCCCATCATCCCCTCCACACTTTTCCCTTGACTTTTTTCTTCCCCTCCAAATCTTAACCACCCCTTGTGGTCATCCTCGCACATAACCCCATTATCAATTGAAACTGTAAAATCTTCTGTGCATCTTCAAAAGCCTACTACAGTCAGAATTTAGCTTAAGCTAAACACACCATGTGTGGAACTGAAAACAATGCCAAACAAAGTTCAGTTATACAGATAACGTTATGCTCAAGATTTCCCAATAGTGCCTAGTGACCAATCTATATCCTATTGGTGTTGATGAACAAGCCCAGGCAAGACCCGACTTTGTAGTCAGTAGGTGGGGTCAAAACACTTGCGTTTCTCTTGCTCGTTTTTTTTTTTCTTCTTTTTTTTTAACTTAGTAACTAAACCAAACATTGAAAATGTATCGGAGTAAAAGTATGCAATTAAGTTCGTAAATGTAGTGAAGTAAAATTGAAAGTTCTCAAAGAAACTCATTCTCTTGGAAAGTATAAAGTACTCCAAAATATACTTAGATACAGTAGTGAAGTATTTTTACTTTGTTACTATACAACACTGGTCAGAGGGGGCTGAAAGTAACTTTATCTAACTTCATATGTTTCCTTTTTAGATTCAGAACAGCACTGGGAGGATGTGCTGACATGCTGCATTGCTAGACTGGCATATCTTTAAAGTTAAAAGCATCTGCTGCTAATCAGGCTTAGCGGCAGATACCCCACAGCACCTTAGGTCTTGTTGAATTGATGCACAATTGAGTAGAAGCTGTTGTACAGTAAACACTGAGTCTCAATTTGGCTAATTACTCTCATATTTGTTAACCTTGCATTTGCTTGGGTTCACAAATGAAAACTGAATAAGTTTGGCTTCCATTTTCTAACAATTATGATGCTTATACTGTATGAAAGCCTCTTCTTCTACTGATCATTAAGCAGATTGAAACAAGAGTATTAAAATTTTAAGAGAAGCTTCTTAATTGGGATGAGAACAACGGTTCCAGAGAAAGAATTATAATGTTGCAGATTTAGGGCTTATATCAAGGGTACATTTCATATGTTTTAAATCAATTACCAGAAAGACTTCAGTGTTTTTGTGTAATTATGCTCATTATGAAAGTAATCCTGTTGCAGCTTTTGCATAGATTCACATTTCACTGATCACTGAGGGAATTAAAGCCAGATTACTTTGGTTGCATCACAGATTTTAAGGTTTTAAAGATTAGAAAAGGAGATTAAAGGTTGAAACACTAATTAGAATATTATGTTAGTCTGTATATTTTAAAAAATGGCTTTGTTATTTGGAACACAGAGAGTCTAAATGAGTCTCGTATGTAAGTATACTAAAACTCATTTATGTCATTCTAAAGAGGTTTAAGCTTTGATATTATATAATAAAGACGTAGTTCCTAAAAGAAAGACAAGAGAAAGAAACAAAGAAAAAGTTTGACCTAAGTTCATTTATTGTTTGACCAAGTGTATTTACATTATTAAGTATAACCTGTATGTCTAATTTCCTTCATCCTGAGAAATCCTCATCCTTTTGTTAACAAATCAATTCCTCTTTATAAGTCAGTGTAGAACATCCAACAGCAATTGTAAAACATATCCCCCACCAAACTCTGGGTGTTTAATTAATCATATGGAAATTAAAAGTAAAAGAAGCGAGTTTGACCTTCGTCCTACGTCCTCTGAGAGTTAACCCATGTCCGCAGACTATGACTATTTTTACATTATTTTCAATTATCAGCTGAAACAGAGGAACCCTTGGGGGAAGGTAGCCTCATTTTTCTGCCGAGGCCCTGTCACTGAGTCACATTAAAATCATTTTTTATATACCTCAACAGTGGAAATGCGGTCAGTCAGTTTGCACAATGCTTTTCACCCCCTTAGTGTCCTGTAACCTCCATTTTTTCATGATTGCAGGAAGAAACTTCGAGAATACAGCTTCTGTCAGCAGCAAAGAGTCTTCTAGATTTTCTAAATTTAAGGATGAAAAGAGTTTACTTTGTTAAACTTGATTTAGGTGAATAACATATAATATCTAATCATAATATCATATTGAAAAGTTCATGTATTTCCTTTACAGAATAAAATAGTGAAAAGCATATTTTTTTTTATATATTGGTGGTTTTTGCTTGCAACAAAAAAAAGAAAAAAAAAAGAAATAGATTAGAATACTATAGTGTGTTATACCAGTAGAAATACCAGTGACTCGACAATCTGTAAAAGGATGTTAGGAAAGAAAAATGTTTCTACATGAATGCATCACAATGGAAAGTTGAGTGGTAGAAAAGTGTGGTTAAAGAAAAAGGTGCATCTGAGAACTGAATAGAAATCAGAGATGGCAAAAGTACTCACTTTCCGTACTTGAGTAAAAGTACAGATACTTG
>NW_015151054.1:174756-180217 GCF_000732505.1 Cyprinodon variegatus
CCATAAAAATAAGTAGTAAAGTAAAAATATCAGAAAAATCTACTTGAGTACAGTAACGAAGTATTTGTACTTCGTCACTTCCCATCTCTGATAGAAATACATACAACACAAAAAAGTTGGCCAACCGAAAAGTATGCCCATGTACAACAAATTAACTCTTATTCAGAGTTCCTCTTGCATAAATAATTGCATAAACAAAACAGGGCAAGGATGTTTGGCTACATTTGCGTCACTATATGATCGATATCAGTAACATGATCCTTACCACCTACTCATTTGCTAATGCAAGGCCATTGAAAGGCCATTGTTGGCGCTTTATGAAAAAAAAAAAAAAATTATCTCCCTAATTATATAAACCATATAAAAAAATGTGAAAAAGTAAATAATTAATTTTCTGAGAGAATAAATATGTTTATCTTTTATGTTATACAGTATCACCACTCTGGACCAAAACTGTCTTGGAAATGTGATCCTACACTACTTCCAGCAGCTCATTTTTTTGGCTTTGCATTGGTAAATAATCATGGTATTTGGGGCTATAGTGTTTCCATTTTGTTGTACTTTTATAGTATATAGTAAAGGATTTAAAGAAAAACCACACCATTAAATTATAGATACATATAGTATAATCATAATTTGCCAGACTGCTCTGAGCCTGCAGCATGATAACAGAGAATATACAACACATTCAATTCTTCCAGAAAATGTTTTATAGAATGTATTCCAGCATTATTTGAAGATTTAAAAATAAAAATACGTAGTTTCATTACTGTATTTACAGTATTTATGATGTAAATATCTGTGTATCTGCTTGAACATGCGCAGATGAGCTGATAAAACTGATTTTTTTTCTATACTTTTGAGAGCTAGCACTTTAAAGTTACCTTTTTCAAGTTAGTAAGTGCATGTTTGAGATAAGCCACGTCTGTAGTTTTTCCCCATGATAAGTATTTTTAATTAGCAAAACATATGTGGAATAACAGCTATGTTTTTTTTTCATGATCTAGTGTAAAGTTTACCTTTCCAAAAAATTCATTTGAGGTTTTCATTAGCTGTATGTCGAAATAAAAAGTTGAAAAATGCCTCCCTGAATCTAACACAAAAGTCTCTTTAGTAAAATGTATTTATTAATTAAACCTTTTAATGATTGTTTAATCAACATGTAAGTTTTTCCATTCACATAGCTGCACTTCCATTACCTGATATTGTTGTTCATTCTTTCAGATTACCTAATTTCTGTTCATACAAATTTCCCTCTGCATGTTCTTCTACTGTTTGCTCAAACAAAATCCCCTGCTATAAAAAATATTGACATCTCACCGTCTCCTTGGCAATGCACACTGAAAAAACAAGTAATATCGATAACTCTGCAACAGAAAAGTTTTTCATGTCATTATAGCTCTATTATTATTGCACAGTCGTGGGAGGACTCCTGCTGACAGGTGCAATCACGGGACATCATTTCATAGAACCTCCCTGCCTGAAATGTCACTGAAAAACAAGGTAAAAAAAAAAATGTCACTTACGTAATAGAAGCATTCAGCTGTGGGCCGAGTGGCTGGGATAATGATACTGTCTTGTTGTGCACCAAATACTTCTTCGCTCAGCATGACAGCGTCTTAATTAATAAACACTCTCGGGGTTCCTGAGTGGACCGGGGGCCCGCGGTGATTGGCAGATGGATTAATATTGTCAGACCCCCGAGACACGTGTCACATTCTACTTGAAGCTTTTGCTACTCGTTTCAAGGACAGTTTCAAAATTTTTATGCCCGTCCTCTGTCTGAATGACCATCTTACTGCACTGAAAATGACAGCAAGGTCAATATCATTAGAACCAAACATTTCAATTTGACCAAATCCACGTTTCTAACGTCCCTAAGCAATATTCAGGTGGTAGGATAAGATTATCTTACTGCACAGACTTTAAGCCCCTCTATGTCATGTTAGTTTGGAGTTTTTTGACACACATGTAGAATCACATGGTGAACCAGTGAGTTTTAATGTTTTATTTACAAATCATCCTGCAGAGAGAGATGAACCTTCGCTTCCTTGTATACCTGCTAGTCATCTTGATAAGTGTTCTTAGGTGTGCAGCAACACAGATCAGCCCAGCCGCCAGCAAAGATCCTCTCAATCACAGGAAGCTCACTCAGACAAGAAAAACAGCAAAACCTTAGAGACCCTAACATCCGGTATTGTTTGTTTACTTACCTAATGTTACCCACTAGCATTCCTGTCGCCTTAGCCTATCAACCCTACAGTCAGTTCTTTTCTCGACTGTTCTCTTTTTTTTTATTAAAATCACTGCTCCCCTAGCAGTCATCCTAACTCAGTGTTTATCCTCCTTGTTTTCCTCATAATATATCTCAAGATTTTCTGTCTGTCTAATGCCAGTCATTCCAGTGTTTACCTGCCAGCTGCTTTTTACACTATGCCTTTACCAAGAGTAAGTTTAAAATTCACTCTTAACATAAAAAGAAGGTGATAGGGATATTTTAGGGTGTATTCAAACTCAATCAAAAGTCATGCCTGTATACCAAATTCATCATCTCTGCTATTTAATCTCTGTCACAAGTGTAAGCCATATAGTCAATGTAGTAATCATGAAAGTTTGGTGAATGCATTACAAGACACTAAATCAGTGTAAACGTTACACTGCTGATATAAGGACAAAAATTTAAAGTTAAGAAGTTATTTGGTATGGTGGACATGAAAAGATCACTCTGGAGGCGGATTTCCTCAAGATTTTGCATGAAAGCACACAAAAACAAAGACATAATTGAGCAAGACAGCAGAGTAACTGGATTAAATGAGACATTGATCCTGTTTTTTTAAAATATAAAATATGTAAACTAAATCTAGCTAATTGTAACAAGTCAGTGACTTGCATAATTCCCTCTTAGATGAGCATTTAACGACAGGTAGGATAGGTACTGTATTATATATATATATATATATATATATATATATATATATATATATATATATATATATATATATATTTGTATTTTTTTTATTTTTCAAAAAGTCATGGAATTTTTGGCAGCTCTAAATTACTTTTACTTAGTCACACTAATTTCATGATTCCTGGCACTAGTGCAGGTCTGATTTAGTATTCAACGCACCAGCTTCCATCAGATTCATCTTCTCATCTGGCTATATAACATGCTCTAACTACAGTCACCAGTGCCATATTATTACGACCCACTGGTGAGTTTTATCCAGCATTTAACTTGATTTTCAGAACCTGTCGGAACCTGATCAGACCTCTTATAGTGTATTTCGGAACTCTGACCTCCCTCTCAGATTCTTCTCTAAAATGTCTCTGGAGCTCGGATCACATGGCTTTTACTCTGGATCTTTCCACCAACCCCAAAATCTGGTTTGTCCCTTTGATCATTTTACCTCTCGCTGCTCTCATGGATCTGAACCTGTGCATTACCTTGGACCAGTGATTAACTGTCAAAGAAGGTTCCTTCAAGTAAGCTTGGACAGAATAAGGGAATCATCTGAGGTTCATCAGTGATGTCCCACATAAACTGGCTGTTGTCGGAAAATGTAGATTTTTCTTTTATTACATATTAATTCATCCTTTTTTAATCACTATAAAAGTTTTCACTCAGTCTGTTTCACCTTCAAGGCCACACCATTCTCTTGCAAGGGGTGTTTGTAGACCAGTCATAGCTTCTTCCCATAATAAACCAGATTCTTTCTCAAAGTGTATTCACAACATGTTACTACTAACCGAAGTGTCTGTAATTCTTTTTTTTGACTCTGACTACTTTTCCATTGTTGTAAGTAAGGGGGAACGAACGCTGCTCATGCAGAACCGGGCAGAATGCTGTGCCATAAGGGATGTATGATGAACTGTTCTCTTTGCAAAGATATGAATTAATGTGAGTCCCACTGAATGAAATCCATCGATCTCCGTTTATTTAACTTGGGTGAATAGTTGAATACTTTTTACCCACTACACTCTTTTAAAGGGTCAGGTACAAAATGAGTAACAAATGAATGTGAAAAAAAAGCAAAATAATCAAAAGCTGTTTTTAGGGGCTTCTGCACTGTTGGTAATTCATGATGGTCAACTTGGTTATTTGTTTAAATGTTCGTTATGTTAAAAAAGGGGAGATATAAGCATTAAGGTGTATATCCTAACCCGGAGGTCTTCAACATGGGTCCGTGAACCCTAAGGGGTCCACGGAGGAACTTTATGGGGGTCGCAAAGGTTTTGGTTGATTTATTTTTTTCATATTCCCCCCTGCAATTTTTGCCACTAATGGTCTTTAAATACACATTAACATGAATTCAATACACTGAAGTAAACAGATAAATGGAGGCAGAAGACGTCTTTCAGTCATCAATGAACACATTCAGTGGCACACAGGTGCTCTTTCACAACACCTGTTCCATCAACGTGGAATCCGAATCAGAAATAATTGAATAATCCCAGCGCGAAATTACTTTCGTTACATTACTCCATCTGCAATAGAGTGACTATAGGACCAGTTTGATATAACACAATTTCATACAATATATATAATTAGACGTAGACTTAGATTTATTTTGTCATTTTGTATACACAAGTGTAAACAAAAAGAAATGTCGTTTAAAAAAGACAATTTCATTTTTTAAAGTCCTTGAAAACAGTAATAAATACAAAAAAAAGCAATATAAACATATGACTGTATATTTACAGTTCTAACATTAAATTGGTCCTGCATCGGATACTTTGCAGCCTCTTCCCAGAGGGCAGCCGGGAGAACAGTCCATGGTGGGAGTGTGAGGGGTCATTTATGATGTTACGGGGGCGGGACACGCAGCTGTTCCAGTTTGCCCATCAGATGCTGTGGGATGATGGTGTTGAAAGCTGAACTGAAGTCCAGGAACAGCATTGGCAAGTTGGTGTTCTTCTCCTCCAGGTGTGACGGGCTCAGGTGGAGAGCAGCAAAGATGGTGTCCTCAGTGAAGCGGATGCTTCGGTAGGCAAACTGGAACGGGTGGAATGTTGGTGGCAGAGTGGAGTCAGGAGTCAGTTATTATGACTCTCAATCAAAAGAAAAATGTGACAGAAAAGGACTTCAACCTTCAAATCTAGATCCAGGAAGAGTATCCATGTCAATGCTGAAAAGAAGCATCCCCACAAGAAGATGAGATATTTTGTATGATCATGTTGAAGTATGATGTTTATCATGGTTACTACTATCATTGTTATATGTTGTTGATGTTTTACAGTCAGTATTAAGAATTAAAATTAAGGGTGCTCCGATTGATCGGTCACTGATCGTTATCGGCGGATAAAGGCTTTAAATAGTTTGATCGGCGGCCTCCATAAAGGCCGATCAGATGGGCTGATGAGATGCACTACTTGTTGGATTCACTCCTCCGATTCCTCTAGGGGCGCTGTAGTTGCTCTGCATTGGTATGCGACTGGAAGTGGGGAAGAAGAAGAAAACGGA
>NW_015151054.1:182097-184157 GCF_000732505.1 Cyprinodon variegatus
TACGTCCATTTCACCCACTGAACTATCGTTATTTATCTATGACAATGTAAACTCAGCTTTGCATTCTATGAACCCTTTAAGCCAAAGACAGGTCATCAGTATATTGCTGGGCAACGCAGAGAAATACAACCAATTACACTCACACTTAACGACAATTTGGAAATATCAATTAACCTCACAGGTATGTTTTTGTGCGGGAGGAAGCCGGTGCACCCGGAGAAAACCCGCGCATGCAAGGGGAGAACTGGCAAACATGTTGCAAAGAAACAGTGCTACAAATTGCTCCACCTTACAGCCCTTGCTTTTGAAAATAAAGGAACAAAAAAAGTTCATAGTGAGATGGTCGCCTCGTCATGGAGCACGTGAGGACACCTGGCTCTCAATGCAAGTCCAATCCTCTCAGATGACTCCCATATCTGGCCATCTATACAGCCCTTCGTTTTTTGGAAGTCGTGTCCCTGCTGGTGTATTAAGAGGTCTGAGAAGTCCAAGTAAAGAGACGTTCTTCTCTATCTCGTGAATGATGCTGAGTGAGATCTTCAACTCTCTGTGTGACATCAGTTGCAGACACTTATCCTTTGTCTTGTTCATGGGCTTGTCGGTCAGTGATGTTTAGCCATCCTTAGGTGATTAAGTGAGCTCCTCCTCCCAACGAGAAGCTGAACTCCAGTGTATCTTGCCAGTGAATTTTTTAAGCGGAGGAATATCTCTCCTTCATGCCTTTCTCTTTCTAGTATGTCAGCTAGGCATGCCACGGCCTCGTCCTTTTCTTTCAGGGTCTCTTTGTAGAGGAGCTTTAGTGATTCATTTTCCTGCTGCAGAGCGACTAGCTTGCGGTCCTGTTCAACCACGTGTGCTGTGGGAGTTGCAATATCTCTGTCTTTTTCTAATGGCACGCTTACCGGGATGTCTTGCTGAAACCCGTCCTTTGTTTTTGTCATGTGCTGGAGCTTGTCGGCCCGCTTCTTCCAAGCTGAGTCCCATACCTGTCGCAGAATGCTAAGCTCATGGTTCCTCTCCTGTTTCAGAATCGTAAACTCATGTTCCCTTTCCTGTTTCAGAATCTTAAACTCATGTTCCCGTTCCTGTTTCAGAATCTTAAACTCATGTTCCCGTTCCTGTCGCAGAGAGAGAAGCTTACATTCCCTTTTAACTGCGTTTGCCTTAAGGGTTGCGATCTCTCTGTCTTTTTCTAACAGCAAGCGATCCAGGGCATCATTTTTTTCTCCATCTTGCTTTGCTAGTTTTCTTCCTTTCCAGTTCCTCGCGGGTTCTCTGAAAGCAGCTTCTCTCTTATGTACCTCCTCTTGAAGCGCAAGCCCCCGTCCCTTCTTTTTGAGATGAACAGATTTCAGCTTTTGTCGTTTCTTATATTTGTTACATAATTCAGAAGATGACTCTAAATGTTCCTCTTGTTTCATGGTTTGTTGGTCTGCAGGCTTGGCTCCCCTTTGACACTGGACCATTTTTGAAGGTTCGGAAATCGATGTGTCATCTGAATCTGAACCCAAGTTTTTCAGGAATTTTTGGTAGGAATCTAAACTTTTATCATCATCTGTATCAGGTTCTGAAGATAAGGAAATTAAACTTTGATCAAGATATAAATCCACCTCTTGTGCTTCCTCTGATTGCGTTTGTTTCTGTGAGTCAGTTGATATGTCCTTTCTATCTGAACCCAAGTCTGATAGGTCCTCTGACTGATTTTTTTTCTGGGTCTCACCCACTGCTGACAGGCTTGGTTCCCTGGACTTTTGGTGACAGATTTTGATTCCTGACTCTAAATATTTTTGTTTCCGTGTCTGTTGGTCAGCAGGCTTGGATCCCTTTTTAAAATTGACTTTTTTTAAGGGTGAGTCAATTGATATGTCCTCACTACCTGAACCCAAGTCTGATAGGTCCTCTGGCTGATTTTTTTTCTGGGTCTCACCCAATGCTGACAGGCTTGGTTCCCTGGACTTTTGGTCACAGATTTTGAATCCTGACTCTAAACATTTTTGTTTCCGTGTCTGTTGGTCAGCAGGCTTGGATCCCTTTTTAAAATTGACTTTTTTTAAGGGTGA
>NW_015151054.1:186853-188381 GCF_000732505.1 Cyprinodon variegatus
CCTGATTCTAAATATTTTTGTTTCCGTGTCTGTTGGTCAGCAGGCTTGGATCCCTTTTTAAAATTGACTTTTTTTAAGGGTGAGTCAATTGATATGTCCTCACTACCTGAACCCAAGTCTGATAGGTCCTCTGACTGATTTTTTTTTTGGGTCTCACCCACTGCGGACAGGCTTGGTTCCCTGGACTTCTGGTGACAGATTTGTTTCATGGTGTGTTGGTCAGCGGGCTTGGCTCCCCTTTGACGATCAAACAGTTCGGAAGGTGTGGAGGTTAATTTTTTATCATAATATGTACTCACCTCTTTTGCTTCCTCAGATTGCTTTTGTTTCTGTGTCTCACCCACTGCTGACAGGCTTGGTTCCCTGGACTTCTGGTGACAGATTTGTTTCATGGTGTGTTGGTCAGCGGGCTTGGCTCCCCTTTGACGATCGAGCAGTTCTGAAGGTGTGGAGGTTAATTTTTTATCATAATATGTACTCACCTCTTTTGCTTCCTCAGATTGCTTTTGTTTCTGTGTCTCACCCACTGCTGACTGACCTGGTTCCCTGGACTTTTGGTCACTCGTCTTAAATCTGGATTTTGAACATACTTTTTTCTTTTCAGGATCGGGTGTGACGTCACAGTCGTCAAATAAATCAAGGGTGTCCTTTAGCATGTCAAGATCCTTTCCAGTTCTAAATATCTCTATTTCGCTCTCATCTGACAGATATGGTTCCTCGCATGGAAGACAATCACTCTGGTTTTTATCTTCCTGTTCAGCTCTTTTGAAGTATGTTTCAAAATGATTTTTTGAAAATAACTTTTTCACGTCACTGATTTTCTTCACGGTGGTATTTAATTGTTTTTCCATCTCCTCTTCCTGTGCTTTGTTCATTGTTGCAAATCCTGTACAGGTTTGAGGGTGAAAATTTGGTTTTAAATCGCGAATCTTTTGTATTAAACCTTTTTTAATATTTACCAACTCTGTAATTGACTTTTCTGCCTCTTTGTAACTATTAGCCACTTTATTTTGATATGAAAGATCTTTTGTCAAC
The DNA here is from genome assembly GCF_000732505.1 of Cyprinodon variegatus. Taxonomy (NCBI): domain Eukaryota; kingdom Metazoa; phylum Chordata; class Actinopteri; order Cyprinodontiformes; family Cyprinodontidae; genus Cyprinodon; species Cyprinodon variegatus. The sequence goes on from NW_015151054.1 coordinate 187,889, forward strand.
TTCTTAACATGTTCTTCCAAATTCTTGTTATCTTTCCTGAACATTTCCTGCTGCCTTTTAACAAGCTCGTACTGACTTTTCAATATTGTTACATTTATTTTCTGTTCTTTCATACTTTCCAACTGATGTTGTAGTTCTTCATTCCTCAGGGATAATGCTTTTACTTTTTCAGTTTTGGCAGTTATTTTCTCCATGAAATTCTTCTGGGAACATAACTCCTGTTGTAGCTCCTTCATACTTTTTTCATAATTTTTGCTTAACATTGTTTCAGCTTTCATCTGTTTTTCCATTTCAGGGTATGAGTTAAGTTCAGGAAAACATTTGTCTAGATGTTCGTTCAGTCTACAGAGTTCTCTAATATTTCTCCCATTCTTTTCACGCGTTCTTTCTAGGTGAAAAAGATCACCTTTCTTAAGCCAGGAAAGCATTTTGTGGGTAAATCTTGCAGTTTAAATCCAAAACAGTATGAAGGGGAAAAAAATTGCTGCTTCCT
>NW_015151054.1:188543-202521 GCF_000732505.1 Cyprinodon variegatus
TATATATATATATATATATATATATATATATATATATATATTTATACTTTGTATTCTTCTTCTTCTTTTTTCCTACTGTACTGTGATGCAACGCTGCAATTTCCCCACTGTGGGACAAATAAAGGATTATCTTATCTTATCTTATCTTATCTTATCTTATCTTATCTTATCTTATCTTATCTTATCTAATCTTAAATCCAAAACAGTTTGAAGACAAAAAACATTGCTGCTTACTGGTCTGGAGATCTCAGCAGGAATGAAAGGAATGACATCATCAGAAGGCATGTAGAATTCTAAATGGGCGGTAACTTCTTTGTAGAATTCTTAGATGGGCGGTAACTTCTAAGCTTCTGACATCATCAAAAGACATGTAGAATTCTTAGGTGGGCGGTAACTACTTACATTTACTCAGTTACATTTACTTGAGTAAACATTTGGGAAAAAAAATACTTTGAGGAGTATTTTTAAGGAGTTGTACTTTTTAATATTACTTGAATAAAAATATGATACAGTTTCACTAGTCTAAAGTAAAATTTCTTGCTACTTCATCCATTGTCAGTAACTTCACTTAAAAACAAGCTTGTTTTAACCAAATATGCACCATTGAGACACTTTCTTTTTTGGTATTCAAGGCTCATTGGTTAAGTGTTATCTTTCTGCTAAGCTGTAGGACTTGGTGGTAGAGTAAAACAAATTACATGCTGTACTGTACACAGTACAGTACAGTACAGCACAGTGTTGTGTACAGCACACTCACTGTACACAACGCCCAACACATGTCTCTGATTTATGTTCTGTAAAGAGTAGCGTGACCAGACGTCCTATTTTTTCCGGACATATCCTACTTTTCCTACTTTTTGTCTGGGGGGAATGTCCAAATCGTCTTTTCCTAGATTCCCGGCCCTCCATTTTAGAAACCCAAATCTGATCACCCTAGCAATGAGCGAGGGGCGAGAACAACATCCAGGTACTTTTTCTGTTCTTGGTCTCGCATTCTTGTGAAATAGAACTGTGCTGGGGCTGAGGTTGATGATGTTTTAATTAAGAGCACACAAGCACATTAGAATGCACAATAACACATATTGAGAAATGGCCTTGATCTCAACAGCCAGTCCAGGAAACCTCCAGAGGTGAATCCGCAACCCTGGTAAGTAGATAATTTAAAGCCAACAATGAGCCATTGATTTTCACTCTCACTTCTCACTATGCTCTACCCCTTCTATTCATTCGGCTAGCTAATCTGAATCGTTTAATTCCATTTCGAGAGTAAGATCATCTGTGGTAGTAGCACTAGACATCTTCCAGGCATTTGAGTAAAACTAGCAGCAGTTCAGCGGACAGGAAGAACAAACGGTAGCCGGCAAGCGCGGATGACGTCATACACACTCTGCTTTGTTTAAAAAAAATATAAATATGAAAAATATAACTGCAGATGTCTGGGAGACCGTGATTCACCTACATGTTATGAATGCTGGCGTACCATAACGAATAAATTATAAACAGTTTAGTTTATGCCTTCAAGTCGTTGCCCAAAGGAAGACGTTACTTGGATATGACCGAACGGAATATCCAAGTAAACTCATATGGGTGAGTAGAACATGATGTAATAACGTAAAATCAAGGGCCTAATGTAAAAAAAAAGAACCGGCGTACCCCTTAATAATTGACTTCAATAGAGATCCTGACCCTGCAAATCTTGGAGTAAATACAGTCAACTTTGCGACACAGAACATGTCTCATTGGTGAACCTTTCATGCAATCAGAAATGTTCCCACAGCATGAGCAAAGATTGTTGGGGGCCTTACATCTCTTCATGATATATCTTTGCTTATTTATTTCAATTTGACTAATATTTCACATAGGGAAATGGTGTCTTTTCCACAGTCTTTAAGACAGATATGTGTCCAATTTAAGGTACATAGGATGATATTTTATTATGGGTGGATCATCTAAATATGTAGTCAGCCTAATTGTCAATCATTCGGCTAATAGGTTTACTTAAGGCTGTCCCATGTGCTCATCTCGTTAGATATCTTTTCTGTGCAGGTGTAAATGTGTGGTGAGCTACAGTTTCAGACAGTCACTGAAGCTCACCTTTCTCACCATGATTCTTTGAAAATGGATGAAAAAAAAGAAGAAAAAAAAGAAAAGAAAATGGATGAGGGTCGTAAGAGAAAAAGTGTCTACAAAGTGCATGAGAAGAAAAGAAAGGCCTCATAAGAGGCAGATATATCCTGGAATACTTTGCGTGGAGAGCTCTCTTGGATTTGCTGTCACAGTGGCCCGCTGTCGCTACCCGGCAATGGCAACTAATAACAAAGATGGCGCAGGCACCATAAAGTAGTCACCATATGTCCAAATGGTAAGTTTATTGATTTCACTATAAAGTCCACTACATAGTCCTCGCTCTAGCAATTAGCGGTTAGGCAAAGTAAGCTTGTATGAGCTATGAGATCAGCAACTTTTAAACAATGCACAAGCCCCACATGATTACTGTAATAGGCGTTCCCTCTCATTACCGGGTACTGGGTTGTGCATGTGCATTTTTCTTAAAAGTGGGGAGCGGTCTTTTAAAAAAATTGGTAAAATCCTCAATAATACCTTTAACTTAAGTGCTATGAATAAAAAGTTTAAGTCTGCCTGCCTCTCTTATGATTACATTTATTCTATCACCTTTTGTTTTACAGTCTTTTGACAATTAATTAAATAATACCAAAGCCAACTTTAATTCAAAAATTTAAAGTGTATAAATAATGAAATTGCACTCTAAGACAAAAAATACAAAAGAAGTGCTAAAAACTTCAATGACCCTTTTTCTAATTCCTTCTATACATTTCAAGGTTGATTCTAGTAAATTTGGTTGCTTTTTAATCCAAAAAATGCCTATCTTTCACCTTCTGAAATCAACATTTTGTTTCCTTTTATTCCTTTTCCTGTGCCTTCCGATGGGTTCTCTTTCATACTTGTTCGCTGGCTCAGCTCTGCCTGAGGCTCAGCTTCTCAATCCGTTTGTCTCTGGGAGATGATTGGCGGCTGGACTACAGCCAGGGACAGCTGGTCTCTGAGAAACCGTGTCTGTGTTTGGAATACATTAATAGCCGGCGACTCAAGGTGCCTTGATGTAGTTGACAAGGTCGCGCTGCCTTTGACACTTCATCTTCTTTCAATATCTGCTGTGACATTTTGGATGGAGATATTTCTTTTCAGCACTTCCTGAAATGAATTTAGCCCCATCCAATTTTATTTTTTATTGCTTCTATGCTGCATTAGAACGATATTAACACATGCCTCTGTCACTCACTGGCATTGGCCTTTCTCTTGTTAAATTGCCTGCTTTTACTGTCCAAGGAAGCATATTTTCTAAGCCTTTCCCTACAGTTAATCCAAACCTTTTCCATAACAGGGACAGACAAAATGATGTGCCCCTGAGTTTTTATGAAGCATTTGTTATTGTTGCTTAATTACAAACTGCATGTTTACCACTCCACTGGGCCATGGATAATTCAGAATTGCTTGTTTTAAATTAACTCCACTGCCAGTCAATGGAGGGACTCACATCAGCTTCAAAGGCTTCACAAACAACCAGATCAATCGACAGAAAAATGCAATTTCTTCCTGGTTATCCCTGCATCTCTGTGGGAATAAGAGGCAATTAACATATTAATAAATATAATTTCTCTGGAATATTTTTAAAGCAGTTCTTACTCCATCTGTGCTTTTCATTTGTGTGCCCATAGGTTTGAAATATTGCATGTAATTTATAATTTCTCTTAACTTTATATTAGGAGTAATTGATCTTTTGAATGTATGTTTCAAACTGCAGTGTTATCAGATATGGGTTGTTATACTGTGTGTTTTGTAAATGTATACTGGACATGACTTATACTTCCACTCTATGAAACAAAGAAATAGACTGACACAGGAAGATGCAGGCCCTTTCAGTATGCAATAAAGTACCATGAAAAAATACTCTGAAACTACTTCAAAGATACCTGCTGAGGCTTAATATATAAAAACCGGAATATAATTGGGGAGCTTAGCTGTAATGTGGAGGTTGAATTGTGAATGTTACCTGTTGATACTTAGGCTTTAGATCAGAACAGATTTTTGCACAAATTCCGAGCTCTCTTTAGTAACAACAAAACTGATTAAATAACCTCGAAGTAGAGCAAAAATAAAATAAATTGCTTGTTGATTTGATTTATTAAATCATTTCTGTATCATTTACATTTTTGTATTAATAAAAACAACCTGGGACCAAAATATCTATTTTCTATTATAACCAATCATGTGTAAAACTCATAATTTACTGTCTCAATTTAAAGCTATCCTAAAGTATCCATACTTTAGGATTTTACAATGTCGCCGCTTCATTGCCAAAGCTAATAAAATATTTCTCAGTTTTTTAAGGAATATAAAGTGACAAGTAGATGCAATTCTCCAGTTTGGTTGAGAAATCAGAAAAACGGCAACATAATCAGGTAGGTATCAGTTAAAGGGAGGGGAAAGTAATCCACATAGCTAACAACATACATATGGGTCTCATGCAAGAAACATTCATATGAAAAATTTACTCTTAAATCCTTTGTACAAGTGATTTAGGAGAAATTTATTTAAAATTTTTCTCCTATTTCGGATCTTTTCTCAGGTACCAACACATTGTACAAATGCTCCAGACTTGATGTAGGAGTCTTGCTTAATCAACCAGCTGTTAATCAAACCTAGTTTTCCACTAAATGACTATATTTGTTATTACTTAGAAGTAATTGTCCATTTTATTAGGCTTCTTTATTATATATCATACAACTCTGCAATTCTAATGCTGATGGCAGAACTATTGGTCACTATGCCAACAGGCATGTTGTTATCCAGGGGACACTGGTTTAATTTATTCTTATTTCGTCAAATGAAAGAACAGTCATTGAGCTCTATGTGGGATCAAGCAACTATTGCAATAACATCTAGAGAAGAAAATGGAAAAAAGGTTCAGAAGTAGGTTCAGAAACATGTTGATGCTTAACACTCCTCTAAAGGTAAGACATGCAATCAGTTCACTTGAAGGTGCTGCCTTGGCTTTCTTATTAGACTAAATATGCATGTTTGGGTTTGGTTCTGTCCAAATTTTTTAAATTAGAGTTTTGCCGTTAACATTTTTATGTTTATTAGTTTTATGAGAGATGGAGAGTACAGTAAAGGGATGGCAGATGTGATGAACCATTTCGCGTTTCATATGAGATGTGCAGTGAACGTGTGTGGGTAGTAAAAGAAGATTTTGAGAATGTTGTGTTGGTTGGTGGCAAACTCATGTGAAGTACTTATATAATTTGCTGTACTTCTTGCTGCCATCAGTCATTTTCATGGACTGTCTTGCTTTTGTCAGGCATGTTTTTGACACAATTTTTGGATCGAATGATTTTTCTCTATCATTATATTCATTTTTTTCATTTTATTTTTACTTCTGTAACAGTGCGGCCACATCTTTTACAGCTTTTTGTGATTTTCTTCCCTGCTGCTTGACTTTTACTGGTCCTTCAAAGGTGCTGCTTAGCTCTCAGTCAGCAGAACCTTTATCTCCAAGGTTTTTTTTTCTCCAAGGCTTTTTTCTTGTAGGAGTTTCTCCAAAGAAGCCATATCTAGTATCACTCTTTTTATGCCCGTACTGTCATAACACTGCCCGACTTTTAAGGTATAGAGATAGATATTTCCATGTGGATCATCTAGATAAGTGGTCCTCCTAATTGTCAATCATTCTGGTGATATGTTACGTAAGGCGTCCTACATGGTCATCCACATACAGTAGGTAGCTATCTTTTTCTGCACATGAGCACTTTCAGCTGTATCAAATCCATTCCAATCCACTTTATTTATATAGCACATTGAACAACAAAAAAAGTTTCCAATGTGCTGTACATAACAAATAATAAACAACAACACAACAATACATAAACACAATACAACAATAAATAAACTAAAAAGGACAAAGGACCACACAAACTACAGGTTGTTAAAAGCCAAAGAGTGAAAGTGGGTCTTAAGACGAGACTTAAAACACTCCACCGTAGAGACAATCTGTATATGGAGGGGCAAAGTATTCCAAAGTCAGGGGCCAACTACAGAAAAGGCTCCGTCCCCTCTGGTTTTAAGCCTCGTCTTAGGCACTATTAACTGAAGATGGCCCTCAGACCTCAAAGCCCATGCCAGGAGAATAAATCTGGAGGAGGTAGGTGATGTATTGAGGAGCTGTCCCATTCAGGGCTCTAAACACAAACAATAAAATCTTAAAATCAATTCTAAAATGAACAGGGAGCCAGTGCAAAGAAGCAAGAACTGATGTAATGTGTTTCTGGTCCCTGTCATATTCTGGTGTATATATGTGCTGAGCTACCGTTTCAGACAGTCATTGAAGCTCACCTTTCTCACCGCACTTCTTTGACAATGGCCGAGGTTTGTAAGAGAAAAAGTGTCTACGAAGTGTATGAGAAGAAAAAACCTCAGAAGAAGCAGATATATTCCATAATGCTTTACGCGGAGAGCTCTCTTTGCAAAGCATTATGGGATTTGCTGTCACAGTTGCCCGTCCTTGCCTATGCGACTACTAATAACAGAGATGGTACAGGCGCCACGCCGAGCAGGAGGAATTACGTGAAAAACAGGGAGCAAAAAGCAGTGATCATCTGTAGGAATGGTAAGTTAACTGAGTTTAGTATAAAGTCCACTATATAGTCTCTGCTCTATATAGTGATTGAGAGATTTAGGGGTTAGGGTGGACGTTTAGGCACAGTAAGCTTGTATGAGCTATGAGAACAGCAACTTTTAAACAGAGGGTGCACAAGGAGAAATGTGCATTTTTTGGGGGGGGAGCATAGGTCTTTTAAAAAATGGATGAAAAAAACTTCACAATACCTTTAATGTATTTTCATGCCTTGCTATATTGGTAGATGTAAAATTAGGGCTTACAGAATTGAAGTTTGCAATCTGAAATTGTGCAATTAATTGCTTGTGGTTTCCCTAACTCACTAGAGTGGAAGTTACCACCAACCTCTTTTTTTGAAATAATCGCTTGTTCAGTACTTGCAGCAAGATGCATATCTTCTATAAGTCTATTGTGGAGAGTATGATCTCTTCTGCAATCAACAGCTGGTATAACAGCATCCAAGGAAATTCCTTAAAAAAGTGAAATTAACTAATAAAGAAGGCCAACTCTGTTTTAGGAACTTCTTTAGAAGCTCAGAAGAGGGTTTGACAAAGAGAATTTGTTCATAAAATGAAAAAAACCTTTCACATTATGAACAATATTGAGTATCCTGTTAAAAAGACTTTACCACTGACAGTCTTTAACAGATCAGTCTTTCCGGCTACAGCTATCAACACCTACAACAACTTGTTAGAGGAAAAAACAGAAAAACATCATCACTTTATTTCCCTTTGGGATTAATACAGTATTTTTGCTTAAAAAAATGTATTAACTTGCCATTGTGTAAACACATATGCTCCTGACCAGTGAATTGAACAAACCCTCTTTCTGCAAAATGACAGACTTCAAATCATTTGTAAATGCGATTTCATTGGTAGTAATTTCTCAACTAGTCATTATTAAATACTCTCTGGCTATCTTCTTTTGTACACTCCAGACCACCAGTGTTCCAAATCCCCTTTTCTAAAAGAGGTGGTCACATCACGTCAACATCAATAATCATAAAAATATGATAAGCATCACATGGCCGCTTCTTTTCCTTCTAAGCAATGTAGAAAAGGCCAGCAACAATACACAAGTTTGCTCTACTGAAAGTGATAAAAAAAACTGTGTGTCTTTACTACTTGCACACCAGCTTACAGTGATTGATACTGTGAAATATTCAAGCTTCTGGTCAGCTGGCACAATTAATTGTTGTGCAGAAATACTGCCAGTGAATCACTCTGTTGTGAGGTGGACTTTGCCTGATGTGTAAGAGCCAAGGACAGCCCTCCTCCTGCCTGTTGAAGCCCTGATTTGCCCAGATATTGAAGTCGCCTTTGATTCTTGGCAGTTCAGACTGTATGCTTTGCCAAGACCCGCTATGAATGACCTCTATATCTTTGACCTGGTCAAAGCTTCTTCCTTTCTAACAGTCATCATACCCCAGCTCTGTTGTTCCTGCTCTCCTACTGTTTGTAAAGTGTTCACAGAGCAAAAGATATTTCTCATTTAAAATGGGCTCGCCTTTAGAAATTTGATATAACCATATTGGTCATATTACCATTTTTGTCTGCACATTAACTCCTTGTTATTTGCAGAAAATTACAGCCACGATAATGGACTCGAAATGCTGACAGAAAGCCACAGCTTGGACAAACAATGGAAGTACACAACCGCCCGAGGCAGTCTCATCAAGCCAAATAATACATTTACAAACATTTTGTTCTCCACAGTACATTAGGCAATTCGGTTTGCCTACCCGCTCTGCGGATATCCCAGAACTGTATCAGTCACTGTGACCAACTGGAGCAAGAGGAAGAGCCTGGCTCTGTGAGGTAAAATAAATGACAATAATACAAATCATATTAAGTGACCACTAAGTTTAGGATGAAGCCATGCAGAAAAAGTTGGCTTTGTCGGGTGATTTTCTGCTACTCTTTGGTTTTCCTCATGGTACAAAATCCTCCAGAAGATCATGGCTGTGCAAAAGTGCTTGGCTTGTAGCACCGATTATGATCTTCAGCATATCCAATGATGATTCATAAATGTAGGCTTGTTTTGGTATAACTGTGCAGACATTAAGTGAGAAATAGTGCAAAAGCAATAAAGTCACAAACTTTGCTGGCTCTATAGTTAGCCTTAGTCTCAACTTTATTTATGAATTCTGGTTCCAGTAGCTTATATAGAGTACAAAGGGAAGAGTTAAAGCAAGATGCCGTTAAAAATACAACAGACAAGATAAATAGAGTGTATATAATACATATAAGCATAACAAAAGTTGTAATGTCCAGGAATATGTTTCCCTTAGATATAAAAATATCTGGAATTTGATATGTAGGAAAGACTACACAGTAGTTGACTTGGATTATTGCACTGCAGAGATGTACTAACCTCAAAAATAAGTGCAAAAGTTACACAGGCTACACAGACTACTTTGAAGAAGAGGAAATACTAATCTAAGAAAGTACACCATTTTAAGTGGATTGTTTTACCGTTTGCTGTTCACTGATGCTGTTTTGTAAAAAAAAAAAAAGGTGCACAAATATCTCTGATTTCACTCAAGTTCTAAGACAAGAATTCTACTTCACATTTGTTTAGCTAAGAAAACCTCTATTACATAATCAGTATCAAGTTGTAAGAACAGTTTTGTATAACAATGCAATAATAACCCTGCTATAAAACGTATAATAATCTTGCTATATTAAAACAAAATGTAACACATTTTTTTTAATATGTGGTTGCACTGTATATACTGTATATACCCCGTGTAACGAGTGCATTTCTCCACTGTGAGATCAATATATTCAATAAATCAATCAATTCTGCAAGACACTAAGAGAACATAACATAAATTATTAATAAAGGTCCTGGAAAGCTTCAGTGATAGACTGCTGCACCCTAAATGCACCAGGAAACATTATCACAGATCCTTCCTCCCAGCTTCTATAAGACTTTATAAAAATCACTGTTCCCAACAACCTCAATAAGTTCTTAAATTCATGTTGATTTTTGCAGTTTCTGTCTTAGTTAAATAACATGCTGTTGTCATTTTTTGCTCATCTCTGGAGTTGCTATTTTTCACATAATAATTGCGGACAAAAATGTCCAAAGCTGTTTATTGATTATTTATTCTCTCGATAGAAAGTATTTGTATTGTAAAAACAATGTACAGTACATTACTTTATTTGTTTTGTTTATTTCCCAACTCTGTCACTTATTCTGTTATTTTTATACCAATTTCTAAGGTCTAGATTGTGTGACAACTCCTGCTATAACGTTTTGCTGCTGTTCTAACACTACAAATTCCCGATTGTGGGATAATAAAGGGATTTTCTGTTCTATTCTATTTTAAAGGCCTAACCCAACAACTCTTCAGCATAAATTACCTTTTAGATATTCTAATGAACCAGCTTATCATCCAGCCAAAAGTATTGAGAATTTCCAGGGGGCAGATGTTTGTAAGATGTCTCTTTATTTTCTTTCTTCAACACTGAGCATATTAAAGTGAAAGTTGGGCTTTTTTCCCAGAACAAAAGATGAAAAAAATCCTGCATTATGCTGGATGTTGGAACACAGTGCACAAGCAGCCTCTTAAAAAGCAGAAATACAGTTCACAGTCTGTGTCTGGTTCCTGACTGACTCCAATACCATCAGCACTGATAGGGACAGATGGTAATATTAATCTGCTGGCTCTTGGCCGTCAGGAACCAGCTCATGCGTTGTGAGGAGCCTGGAGAATTTCATTGCAGCTTATTTTTGATGAGATTAGAAATAACGTCCAGACTCAAAATTTAGGACGTGGCGAGTTATTTTCTTCTATTATCTGTTCAAATCCTTCAAAGTGAAATGTATTTCCAAGCGGCAGTTTAGGTTGTCGTAGGATCTGAATGCAGTCCAGACATCTAAACAAATATATTCAACACATTACCTAGAAATGAGGAAAAGAAATGCCAGTTGGCAGCAGCGCACAGTCGGCAAACAGCTGTGGGGTTGCAGAATTATGATTATGAAACCGAGATGCGGTGGCAGCTAATATAATAATATTACAGAACATATAGCCCAGAATATATATTATATATGTTTATCCGGATATAAATAGAGCTGCAGACCGGTGGCGTTTCAGGCTGGCAGACCACTTTAAGCCGACACCCTAATGTGAAAACTAAAGACTTGATTTATACAGTTATTTATCAGGGAGAAAATGATGCCAAGTGTTTCTTCAAGCGGTGTAACTGCAGAAAAGGCAATGCAGTATGCTTTAAAACCAGACAGCCCTCCATTTGCACAGTTTCTTATTTGTTTAACACATAGCTCCCTATCATGCATAAAGATAACACTGGTTTCATTTTCTTTAAATAAACAGCAAAGCCGTCAAATAATTGACTGGGGGAAAAAACTACTGAAATGTACTATATTATTAAGGGTGGGAGGTATTTGTAAAGCTATAGGAAAGACAAATGGTAGCAAATTTCAACCTCAGGTTTTATTTAGTGCAGATTTATATGGTAATTTCTCAAGTTACGAGGAATTGTGAAGGAAAACTGATACATTCCCAGTTTGAAGCACGGTGTTGGAAGTATCATGCTACTAGGATTCTTTTCTTCAACAGAGAAAAACTGGTCACACTACTGTGTGATCAGTCAAAAAAAATATTAATAATACTTTACTAAAATCTGAATGTGAGAACTATTTATTTACAGCAGCTATTAAGGCTGGAATAAAAAAAAAAAAACTATAATTGTTACAATACTTTGGAAGGATCATACCACCAAAGAATTTGATTTAGACAAAATTTCAATGGATATCTTGAATACCTCTCAGTGCCCCACAGTATCTGCAAGCAGTCAACAATTTTTTCTGCAACATGTACATCAGATTCCACTGCACTCCAAAGTGCACAGATTACTCGTTCTACCTAAAGAGGCCTAAATGATATGCTTTTAAGAATAATTATTCTCAAAGGCAAACAGATGAAGCAGAGCGGAGGAGAAACAGAGAGCCTGTATGTCCCCGACCTTAGCCCTGATTAGCATAATTGAATTTCAAACGATCAGATGAATATTGAGGAAAAGGGAAGCCATTGAGAGCGCATAAATGGTGCAAAGTCGGCCCACCTTGGTAATGTAATCTTAGAAAGTGTAGAGGTGGTTTATTGGAGGGTTGTTGTGTTAAATGAAGTGCATTAAGTGAAGACTTGAAGGAGCATAAAGGGGGTGATGTAAGCCTTCTGTTTAAATATGCAATAATGTTAAATATTAATAACCAGCTTGTCGGTCCAAGTTAGGGATCTACAATAACCAACATTTTAAAGATAAAAAAAATCGTTTTTTCTCTTACTCAATTTATTAATCTAGTTGATTAGAAGTTAGCCTGAGGTTTCGAATCATGTTGCCTGCAGTTTTCTTTCATCCTTTTCTTCAACTTACTTAACTTAGAATTTTTGTATAGTATATAAATAATTTAACCGCAGTTTGGAAAGGATGTTTTAAGACACTGACGCTAATCTAACCTACTCTCTAAACACATTACATGTAATAATGGCTAAAAAGTCATGTGTTTTTCATATTAAACTAAACTAGATGTCAGATCATATAAATATCCTGTATAGGATGCAATTCGATACAGTACATTTCGGTATTTGGATGCACTTTTAGATTTCTTTTAGAAAAAACAATTTATAAAGAGCAACTTGGTTGTAACCTCCAGCATATTTAGACATACATAAAAAACTTATAAAACATGAACCAGGACTTGATGAGATAAAGGGAAAGGACAGCTGCTTTCACTATTTATAAACCACTCTAATGCCCTTGAATAAAATCCACCACAAACCTTTAAAGGTCACCTAATTAGATACAGATGTTCTGTGAAGGCCTCAGAGGTTTGGTCAAAGAACATTAGAGCAACTAGCATCACTTACACTCTTGAACACAGCAGACAGGTCAGGGCTAAAGCAGGAGAGTAACGCAGAATAGATTTTGGACTTCTCAAACAGCACTGATCGAGCCAACCTCGGTCTACATGGGAAACACTGCATATAATGTAAAACTCTGCTCCATGTCATGTACACACAATTCGCACTGTGAAACATGGTGGTGGCAGTACGATGCTGTGGGGATGCTTTTCTCTTTAGCTAGAACAGGGAAGGTGGTTGGTACTGATGTGAGAAGAGAGATGTGCCACAAACTTTGTGTGAGTTAAACAGCAGCACAGAGTAGAACATCCATTCAGGCTGGTTAGAAAAAAAGTATTAAAAATAAAGGAAAGTCCACTATAATTATTTTTTGTCTGTGTACAAACACTATAAAAGTTGAAGTGGTTGTGAATACTGTCTCAAAGCACTCCAAGTAACAACTGATAGGTTAGTGGCTTCTTGGAGCAATTCCCCTCAGCCACTTATGACTCTTAGTTTAGTGTCAAGTGGATAGAGAAGAGCTTGGGGCAGTGTCAGGGGTAACATTACGAAGCGGAAGAAAAACCAAAATGTCAGCAACTCTCAGCTTTACCGACACTCTGGTCATTTTTTCATTGCAGTGTTTAATTTTCTCCATCTGTCGATGACATGATGTTTCCTGGCTGTGAGCAGAGAGGAAGTGAGGATATGGAAGATGTTTCCCCTCTCTCTTGTCACTATGATAAATGAGCAGAGAGGTGTGGCAGTGGGTAGGGCAGGTTTCTCCTTGCGGAGCAGCAAGACTTCGCTCAAACTGGAGCCCCTGGAGTCGAGATGGCCATAAACAAGCACTTAAAATCAGATCCTCCAGCAGGTGGTATTCTGTCCTTGGCTGAGGAACATAAAGTCAAATCAGCATACATTAGAATGATGGTAGCTATCCCCGAGGACAGGCTGTTTTTAGTTATCTGACAAGTGAGAAGTTAAAGGCTGCATACAAGCTCTCTGATAGGATTTTTACTCAGCTTTAAAAGGGCCAGACCAGATGACAGCTTTGTCTGGGCCCCAGGACAATATAATCTGTGATGGTCCCCCCAGCCATGACTCAGTCGCTAGTACAAAAGATAATATCTATCTTTTAAAGACATGATTGACAATTTGTTCTATTCTTTCTCTTTCCATTCATGTCTTTTCTTATCCCCAAATCTGCTCTATATACTTAGAAATATACACTGGTTATTAAATTGTTACATTTTCACATTTTAATATGTTATAATTTTTATTTAAAAAATATACATACTGAATAAATTAATGTAAAGTCTTTAATACTCAACATGGTATTTAAATTGTACAATTTAGTCGAAATCTAAGATAGATAGATAGACAGACAGACAGACAGACAGACAGAC